>NC_132938.1:46616969-46920000 GCF_034638445.1 Ciconia boyciana
TTTACCATATTCTTCTGTCATTTTTTTCTTGTGTCTTGTGCCTCTGGACAAAGAAATTGTTAGTCTTATTTGATCACATTCTTTGACTCAGCTTTTCTTCACCCCCTACCTGTCACAGTTGCAGCCTCCCATTTCTTTCACTATGAGAAGAAAAGTAATAATTTAAACTATATATTAAAGCCTTTTAAACTGAATTTTCAATCTTATCAAGGGAATGTGTCTGTCACAGGGGAAAACGACTTAATTAATGTAGCTTAAGCCAAATCAGGATTGAAGCAGTTTATTGATTTATTAACAATATATAATTAACCAGTGGACTACACATTCAAAATCTGTATCAGTAGTGCAACAGATAAACCAGAACACAAGACTGTTACAAAATGTTGAGAAACACCAACAAGTTTCTAAACGCTGTTCTGTGACTAATCCCAAGGTGTCCTAATCACACACACACACGCATGCACAGGCATGTGTGCACATGTATGTCCACAGGTTTCCACTTGTTTCACCCTGGACTGACAGCCCACTCTCCAGGTGTGGGCTGCTCACGGTGCCCCACGGGCAGGTGGCACTTATCTGGCCTAGGCTGAGGTTACCGTGGCATGGAGTGACTGCTGGCAGGGCCAGCCCAGGAGCTTATGACCATGTTGCAGCAAACCTGAAGATATCTCTGGTATTCTACATGCTAAAAAGTTAAACAGAGATAGATTTTGTTCATTTTCTCACCTATTGCTGAAAAGATTATTTTAGAATTAGCTTACTCTTCTGTTTAAACCACCCACAGTCAAAGGCAAAGCAATAACTTATTTCTCTGGATTTACAAGCAGAAGAAAGTTTGTGTATGTGAGCTTAGAATCACAGGATAGAGCTGGAGATTCCCAAACTTCAGCATGATTCAAGATCTACAGATCAAATCTTCCCTGGGAGTTAGATCAATTTTAACCACTGAGTAGGATTACAGCCTGATTTTGGTCTCACCAAAGACCACATGTTGAGCTTCAGGAAGCACTTGGAACATTGGGTGATGCTGCTATGTTGCTCTTGGATGAGGGTGGGGTTTGTTGTTTTCTTTTTTTCTTCTTTTTAACAAATACTACTGAGAAAAGGAAATGTTGCCATAGAAGAGGAAACAGTATTGGTGAAATTTATTTCTCCTCCTTTAAAATGGCTTACAGCTTCCTCAGAAAGAAATTAGCTATATATTTGTCATGGTTTAAACCCAGTCAGCAACTAAGCACCACACAGCTGTTCGCTCACCCTTCCCCCCTCCCCTGGTGGGATCGGGGAGAGAATTGAAAAAAAAAATATTGGGCTGGGCAGGTAGATAGCTGTTTAATTTCCTCCGTCTCCAAGGCAGCTATACCAAAAGCCCACCGGTACCCTTTTGGGTCCTTGAAATCCCCTCTCCTGAGGCAGTCTGTGCCAAGGATGCACTGAGCCTCTGGGCCAGTCACAGTGGGGTGCTTCTGCCACTCCTTCCCCGTTAGGCTCACTTCAGCCTCCAATACAGTCAGCTGTTGGGATCCCTCTGTCACTCCAGAAATGCAGATGGGTTCTGCCCCTGTATAGCTTGATGGCATTAGGGTGCACTGTGCACCGGTGTCTGCTAGAGCCTTATACTCCTGTGGGTCTGATGTGCCAGGCCATCGAATCCACACAGTCCAGTAAACCCGGTTGTCTCTTTCCTCCAGCTGGCTGGAGGCAGGGCTCCTCTGCTCCTGGTCATAGGATTCATTACCCACTTCTTGTATATACAAGTCAGGAGCTCCTTCATTAAAATCAGGAGTAAGATCAGCCCTTTTACTCTGTCTGGGGAGCTGCCCCCTGGAAACTGGAGCAGCAATTTTCCTGGAAGACCCCCCTTTGGTGACTGTTTTTCCTTGCAACTCACGTACCTGCGCCTTTAGGGTCAAGGTAGGTTTTCCATCCCACTTCCTCATGTCCTCTCTGTGGTCATGCAGTTAAAACCATAGGGTGCCCCATGGTGTGCACCCTCCATATCGTCTCTCTTGAACAGAAGAACGCTGACTCCTAGTAGCTGAGATACTGGTCTGTACAGGTGGGGAGTAGGACATATCCTCTTTGAGTTGCTGGACCTTCTGGGACAGTTTCTCCACAGCCGAGATGAGGGAGGAAGAGAGACTTTCTTTGTATTGTCAGAGTAGGCCAGCCAATTCATCCACCATTTGTCCCTCTCCGTTTTTCCAGGTCATTACTGCCAATGAGTTGCCATACGACAATGGTGCGCTCCATACAAACTTCCGCCACGTGGGCCACGTGCATTTGACTTCATCTGGATCTTTGGATAACTGCTTGTTGTCCAGGTCACCACATATCACCTCCAGCACAGCTAATTCCCTCAGGTACTGGATGCCTTTCTCCATGGTGGTCCACTTGCCTGGATGACATATAACATTTTCCTTGAAGGTATACCTTTCCCTCATGCCTGACAGGAGTCGCCTCCAGAGGCTGAGGGCTGGTGCCCCTTTTCCAATCGCTTTGTCAATGCTCCCTTCCCTAGAAAGGGATCCCAGCTGTTTGGCTTCCTTACCCTCTAATTCCAGGCTACTGGCCCCGCTATCCCAGCACCAGAGCAGCCAGGTGACAATGTGCTCGCCTAGGAGATGGATGAAATCTTTTCGCATATCTCGCAGCTCACTTAGGGATAGAGATTGGGTGGTTACTGTCTCTTATGAGTTCTTCCTCTCCCTCTGAGGAAGAGGAGGAACCCTTTCGCTGAGTTTTTCCTCAGGGAGAAGCAGGGAATTCTTCCCCTTCCTCCTCCTGTTCTCGTGATGACTCTGTTTTAGAGTAGTCTGTCTCCTCGCTGATGGGGCAGTATGCTTCTTCTTCCTGCTCCCTTTAGGAGAAGCTTCTTCATCCCTTACTAAACGAGTTGACCTTCACTTCCAACATTTCTTCTTGTGTATGGGGGTGAGTGATACCGGCACGGGTTGGTTCTCTGGTTCAGTTGACGTGCCTGTCGCCAGGGTTTGAGTAGCCACAGTGCCTGTCGCCAGGGTTTGAGTAGCCACAGTGCCTGTTGCTGGGGTTTGAGTAGCCGCAATACCTGTCGTGGGGGTTGAAATAACTGCAGTGCCTGTTGCGTGGGTTGGAGTAACTGCAGTGCCTGTTGCTGGGGTTGCAGTAGCTACAGTATTCTTAAATAGTTGTTTAACCCTAAGCAAGACCTGAGTCATATTCAGGAGACATAGCAATAAGAACATACTTGTTTTAACATCCCAAGGATATTCAAAATTCTCAAGAGCTATTGTAACTAACCTGGAGAGGGAGGGGAAGATGGAGGAAGGTGTCTCCCCCATAAGTTGGCTCTCCGAGGAGAAAAGGTAAAAAGTGTAATTATTAATAATTTCCCATAGATGGCTCCCAAAGTACAGAGGTGATGGCAATGCTGAGTACAAATACCAGATTGATCTCACGACCAAAAATTTTGTCATACCATAAGCCAGTGTTACACAGTACAGCAAAGCCATACCCTTAATCTACCTCTCAGAGGTGATAAACAGCACATAAATACTGATAAGCAGTATATACAGCAAGTAAGGTGTTACATAACACAATTCTGAGAACAAATACAACAGGTCTGAGAGTAAACAAATCAACGTTGTGGCCAGCAGCTACTAAACTAATTTAATGAATGCTTATAACAAATTTGTTTTAACACACTCTAGTCAGATCTGTCATTATCTCAACCCTTTGAGCCCCATGTTGGGCACCAAAAAGGACTGTTGTGGTTTAAATCCAGTCAGCAGCTAAGCACCACACAGTCGCTCGCTTACCCTCCCCCTGCCCAGTGGGATGGGGGAGAGAATCGGGAAAAAAAAGCAAAACCCGTGGGTTGAGATAAAGACAGTTTAATAGGACAGCAGAGGAAGAGAAAATAATAATAATAATAATAATAATAATAATAATGTACAAAACAGGTGATGCACAATGCAATTGCTCACCACCCACCAACCGATGCCCAGCCAGTCACCAAGCAGCGATTGCTGCCCCCCGGCCAACTCCCCCAGTTTCTATACTGAGCATGACATCGTATGGTATGGAATAGCCCTTTGGTCAGTTTGGATCAACTATCCTGGCTGTGCCCCCTCCCAGCTTCTTGTGCACCTGGCAGAGCATGGGAAGCTGAAAAGGCCTTGACTAGTGTAAACATTACTTAGTAACAACTAAACCATCAGTATGTTATCAACATTATTCTCATCCTAAATCCAAACCATAGTACTATACTAGCTACTAGGAAGAAAATTAACTCTTGCAGCCAAAACCAGGACAATGTTAAAGAACTTAACACTTAATGAAAGGTTTTTTTATTTGCAATATAGAAATTAATGTCTGGTTTCAAGAAATTGGTGTTTCTCAGGCACAAATTAACCTAGTTAGGACAATTGCGATTCAGCCAATCTTGTTGGTTTCAGTGGCATTTGATAGCACTGATATTGGACTCTATTACTGTGGCTGAGTACAGCTGAGTTGTTTCAGGCTAGCTCTGCTGAAGCACTGCCAGCTAGTATCAGTGGCAATTTTTTTTGGGGGCATCCAGAAATCTATATGGTTCCCCAAGGAACCACACTGACCCAACTGTTTCTGAAGTTACTATATGTTGCTTCTTGAATAGCTCTATTAGAGGCTTAGACTGGTGTATGACTGTTAGGAAGGTAATCTCTAACTATATATCTTATGCTCTTTAACAATTGTAGGAGGCAGTAGACCCCTCAGCCTTTATACTAGAAAAATCCCAGAAGAGCTGTTTACACGACTGAGGGTTTGAATTACAAGCTCTGCATCAGATAGATAGATTATATCTTCCTAGAATTCAGCACAAAATGCAGTCAATTCTGGATAATAATATTATTAGAGAAATATATCTGCTTTAAATGCTGCTTGTATAAAATCATTGTAACACTATTAGAAGAGCTTTCAGAATGTTGTCTCAAAGTTAGGAAATTCTGGAATTTGCTGGTGAACTATGAAATGGCTTATGTGCAAATGCATTGCTTGACAGAAAATCAGACACTTAATAAGCATATACATAGAGCCATAGTTTTCTGGTTGTTTTTTTTTCCCTCCATGTTGATCATCTCCTAATTCACTATGTATTACTGAAGGCTGTCTTAAAAAAGGAAAAAAATGTATTATTTGGTCTACTAATTTTCTCTGATGTCTATTATTATCCTGTTGCAGTGTTTCAAAACCACTAAGCTCTGATGAATGCTTTGACCACACTCCTTTCCTACCCTGCAGACCATCCTACTCTGCATTTCACCCCACCCTCATCCTACTCCTGCTCTACAGTTACCCAATGTTGAAACTTCCATCACAGAGCACAGAGTCTGTTCTTTTTTCCAAATGAGTACCACTTGTCAGACACTGCCAAAAATTGCATTAAGACCCTTTGTTATTCTACTTATTATTTATTATAATCTCACCTAATATGAATATGTATTATAGTGTTCATTTCTTCAGGCTGCTCATTCCAGATCCAGTTTGCCCAGTCCCCATTAATTCTCTCATCTCCTTAACCTTCTTGCTTGATCACCTCTCCTTACTAATGTTTCCCTGTCAGACTCCTCCTTCCTTGCTCAGACAGCATAATTTCTTCTTGCTTCCTATTTCTCATCAAATCAGTTTCTCTTTTCTCTGCTTATGCAACCTAAAAGCAACCCAACTCATGCCAGGGCTTCCCCTGGCTGTTTAGCCCATGCTTTTGTTCATTTGGTCACAGTCCTATATTCACTGTCAGTGTCTGTGGGACCTGAGAGTCTTTATGTTTCCCCTCCTCATGGATCCATCTGTCTCACAGATGAATTAACACCAGCCACCTTGGTTGCCATTCTAATTTCTGTCTTACCCTCTCCTCTATAATGAGTAACGTATACCTGACCAAACCCTATCAAATACCAGATGATAGCTTTCTTATAACACAGTGATTCAGTTCATCAGAGAAATTCCTACAATTTCTTAGCACCATTAAAGCTTACCTTTCTCTACCTAACAATGAATGAATTTTGCTGAAATCTTCCAAAGATTTTGTCCATTTAAAAACATATTAGGTGAAATTCCACAGCAAATAATGACTTTTTAATTGCATTAAGATTCTGTTTTCGTTCTTACATATCACAGTTGAACAACCCTACAAATGGGTGATGCTGCAGACTACTGATAATATAAATGGTATTTGTTGTTATGTTTATAGGCATTGTAATTTCCATAACCCCTCTATTGTAGTCTAAAAAGAAACATGGAACTGACAATTATCAAATAGTAAAAGGAAATTGTGCTACAGAGCCTTAGAAATGAGATATCAAGTTTAGTGACTTTTGTTCTTGTTTTGACAGATTTTTAACTTTATCATACATATTTTTCCTTTTTTAAACATGATTTGTGAAGCATATATATGTAGTAATAGAATAAGCATAATCAGATGCAGATTCTTGAAACAATAATAAAAAATAATAAAAATAATAGTTTTTTAAATTACTTTGCCTAAAAATTCCTAGTACTATAACTAAAAAAGCATATGAACATTTAATTAAATCAATATATAGATATATATATGTTAATATTGGTACGGTTCAAATGTGTCCCTACCTTATTCCTCAACAAATATTATCATTTTAATCTTTTAGTGGGCTTCCATTATTGAAAGAGGTAGATTATTTTAAGAGTTCTCCATATATAAAATTCACATGAAAGTTCTAGAAAAATGAGATAATAAAAACTCCTCTCAAAATAATTTAACATTAAAAATAATAATATCCATCCAACTCCACTGTAATACTGTTATAAGAAAAAGCATACTCACGAATCTTAGTGCTCTTTGTCTTCTAGCACTTGCTTATATTTCTTTAGACAGATGTTAAATGCAGTGCTGCAAAAGCAAAAGGAAATATATGCCAAATATGTGGCAGGAAAGTAGCAGGAAATAAAGCCCCTAAACTCTTTTTGAGATAATCAATTATCAGGAACAGTGCAGCAAAAAGAGCTTGCAGAGAAATGAATCTTTAAAAGCAGAAAAAGTGCATAGATGATTGGAAAAAGAAAGGAAAAAAGAAAGCTTGAGCTTTCCAGAAAGAGAGGTTAAGAAAGGTTAACCATCTAAAAGTTAGGCATGTTGTCTTAAGCTATTTGCCTAGATAGTCAATAGGAGATAAGTGACTCCTGAGAAGTGTCTAAAATACGAGAAGGTAAGTAGACCTGCAAGTACCTAATGCTCTTGTAAAGGGAACTATAAGGGCAAACTTTAAAGAAGGATACATTTTGGAGAAAAGAATTGCATACTAATACAATAGAGAGAGACAATAAATACTTGAAACCTGGTAGAGACTTGAACCTTAAGCTATAACATTAAAAAAAAGTCATGGTCAACTTAAATTTTCCCTGTTACAAGACTGCTATGCTGCCACTAATGAAGCAGAGTAAGTTAAAAATGTTCAAAAGGCCCATTACCAGAAGTGTTCATCACAGGAAAAAACAGCTATTCTTGAAGAAAATAACTTAAATAGTGAGGATTGACCCAAATTCGAAAATAGTCTTATTCTGTAATGCATACATACAGATGATGCAAGTTGCAGTGTAATATCATGTAGGCACAGGGATGACTTTGAAACGCTCCTCTGCGGAGAGGCAAGAAGTCACCTGTTGAGCCAGCCAAAAGGCAGTTCTGAGGCTTTACCTGGGTACAGCTCTGCCACCTTCACTTTGCGTGTCACAGCTGACTACAGCTGACACATATCCTCTCTATAAACAATGTGTGATAAAAATAAGACTTTAAAGTACAAGGGGTGAAAACAGTGGTTAGATTCACTTTAAATAACATGTGAATGTTTGATCAAGTCATCAAATTTGAAATGTTATTAGATATTGATATTGATTGTAAATCAAATTGTGTTAAATGTTATTTATAAAAGCCATTTCTATTTGTCTCAACTGATCAGCCAGATCATTTCATCCCAGTGGAAACTGATACAGGTAACCAAAGGCAATTTGAACATTGACAATTTTACATTCAATTTTGTAACATGACAGAAATTGTAACAACTTGTAGCTCCTTCACAATTAGGAGTGAGGAAGGATGAAGATGGGATGTTTCCTGTCTTAAAGTAGATTTTAGTTCATACTGGTGTTATGTTTCTCACCAGCTATTTTTTCTCCTGTGTTCAGGGGAACAGGGTCTTAGATGAGACAGTTCATTTTTAGGTAGTTAACGTAAGCTAACACCTTAGGCCAAGTCCTCTAAAGAAACAAGATCTATAAAACTTTACTATGAGGTGAAATACTTTTTCAGAATTGAGTTTTTCTGTCCCATATTTCCACCACTAACTTTTCTATCCAATGATTTTTACCACTTCCTTTTAAGCTTTCAAAGGTCTGCCTTATATCAGGCTTAGTCCATTAGTGTGAAGACACCATATAATTGAGCTTTTCTTTATGAAAGTGATGTTCTTTTAAATACCCTAGCTTTAGACACCAAAAGATATTTTAGTCAAATGGCCTTGTAACACTAAGGGAGCACCTTTATCCCAATCTCATTCTGTGGAAACCATTCTTCAAATATGATCTAACTAAAATAATCTCTAAACTTACCTATTGTTTAAAATACCATTTCTGGCCTTCAATAATAGCTTGCTTTATTCAAACCATATTTTTACTCATTCTGAATTGTTTCTCGTGTTGTGCATTCACATAGAACACCAACAGAGACTATTAACCTGTTATTTTAACCTATATAATGTTTTAAATTTTCTTTTTTAAGCTAAAATTAATGACTTAAAACTGAAGACCAGTGTGGTGGCTTGACCTTGTCTGGATGCCAGGTGCCCACCAAAGCCACTCTATCACTCCCTTCCTCAGCTGGACAGGGGAGAGAAAATACAAGGAAAGGCTCGTGGGTCGATATAAGGACAGGGAGATCAGTCGGCAATTACCATCATGGGCAAAACAGACTCGACTTGGGGAAATTAGTTTAATTTATTACCAATCAAATCACAGTAGGATAATGAGGAATAAAACCAAATCTTAAAAACACCTTCCCCCGTCCCGTCCTTCTTCCCGGGCTCAACTTCACTCCTGATTTTCTCTACCTCCTCCCCACCCCGAGTGGCACAGGGGGACGGGGAATGGGGGTTGTGGTCAGTTCATCACACGTTGTTTCTGCTGCTCCTTCCTCCTCAGGGGAGGACTCCTCATGCTCTTCCCCTGCTCCAGAGTGGAGTCTCTCCCACGGGAGACAGTTCTCCATGAACTTCTCCAGCGTGAGTCCTTCCCACAGGCTAAAGTTCTTAATGAACTGCTCCAGCGTGGGTCCCTCCCATGGGGTGCAGTCCTTCAGGAACAGACTGCTCCAGCATGGGTCCCCCATGGGGTCACAAGTCCTGCCAGCAAACCTGCTCCAGCGTGGGCTCCTCTCTCCACAGGTTCTGCCAGGAACCTGCTCCAGCATGGCCTTCCCACAGGGTTCCAGCCTCCTTTGGAGGCATCCACCTGCTGCAGCGTGGGGTCCTCCACAGGCTGCAGGTGGATATCTGCTCCACCATTAACCTCCATGGGCTGCAGGGGCACAGCCTGCCTCACCATGGTCTTCACCAGGGGCTGCAGGGGAATCTCTGCTCTGACACCTGGAGCACCTCCTGCCCCTCCTTCTTCACTGACTTTGGTGTCTGCAGGGTTGTTCCTCTCACACATTCGCACTCCTCTCTCCTGGCTGCAATTGGTGCTGTGCAGTAACTTTTTCCCTTTCTTAAATATGTTATCCCAGAGGCACTATCAATGTCACTGATGGGCTCGGCCTTGGCCAGCAGCGGGTCCATCTTGGAGCCGGCTGGCATTGACTCTATCGGACATGGGGGAAGCTTTTAGCAGCTTCTCACAGAAGCCACCCCAGTAGCCCCCCCACTACCAAAACCTTACCACACAAACCCAATACAACCCAAATAACTCTCATTACTCCTTCTTCATTTTTCAATAAATAACAAAATAATTATTCATTTTTCTGGAGGAGGGGTTTATGTCCCAAGGACTATTAATAGTTTTAAAGATCTCAATGTTTATTTTTTTATTGAAAAAATTTGCAATTACCTTAACGAATGCAGGTGCTTTAAAGTGAAAAATGTGAAACAGATTTTCAAACTTGCAACTGCTCAAATGTTTTCTAAGATTTCAACTTTCTTTTTGTATAAAATTAATATCCAGATTGTTTATCTCTTTCTTTCTTTTTAAAAAATGTTTTTGTCACTGTGTCCTAAGAATAGCTCCTCTTGATCTGTTTGTATCCCTCCTCATTGAAAACTGTCATAGTCACCTTCAAATATAGGCTCTGATGAAAAAGGCCTTACTGAGAAACAAATCCTATTAAAATATACTACAAAACTAATTTAATTCACTCTTTAGGGAAGACAGAGAAAGGAGGGAAGGTAATTTTAAAGCTCATCTCAAAGACACAGTACTCTATAAATAAGAATATGTTTTCTTTTGGTAACTCAATGACTATCACTGTGACCACCCTTCTAAAATACGGCTCTAATTCTATTATTGTATTTCCTGGTCTACAGTTACAAAGTGTGGTTATAATCTAAGTAGATGTAAATTAGAATATTTTTTCAGGCTGTATTAAGTTATGTTCTGCCTACCACAGTAGCAGTTGATAGCCACTTGTTACTTAAAATAAATAGACCAGATCAGCATCTGGTTTTTGGTATGTGCATATTACATATATAAAAGTACTTTTACTGTCTGCAAAGCATCCATCATTGACTTCTCCTTTTCATACATGGAAATTAACCCCATTCCAACCCAAACTTCCTAAGTTGATACCTTGGCAAGGACTCTTTGGAAGCTATAGACTTCCTGGAGAACAGTCCTTTGGTTGAGATCTTCACTGATACTGCCTTCCCATATCATTTGCTCTCCATGCTTCATGCCCTTCCAGGGGTTATTTATACTCAAAATTAGTTTACATCCCCCTGCTTCCTTTTTACTTAATCTTCCAAGAGCCTCCTCAATGCTGTGACTCCCCACTTAGCTGACCATCTATCTGACCTCTAACCATGCTCTTGGCCCTCTGGGTTGCGGTACCTGAGTTTTCTACCACACTCTGGCCTGCTTTTAACCACAGCTCTGCCCTTCATCTTCAAGTTATTCCTTTTCTTCTCTCTGTGGTTTAGATATTAGTTCAGGCATAAGTTCTTATGGCCAAAAACAAAAAAAAAGTTCTTATGTCTTCAAAACAAACCCAGTGCAGATTTAACCACTCAAAATGACCTGAAGGTCATAAATTGAATTTCACTTTCCTTTCAAAAAATAACATCCCTTTAATACTCTTGTGTGATATGAACAAGCATTGCATCCTCCAATTTGTAGCCCTACAATTATTCTTGAAGAAATACTGGATATAGCAAAAAAAAAAGCCTTTAGGCAGAAGAAAAAAATTGTAGACAGTAGTAAAAATTTTTGCAAATTTGTTTTACTTTAGTCAGAGAAAATAAATGAACATCAGACACAGTCTGTTGTAGGCTAATCTGCAAATTTTCAACTGGTTCACTGCTTTACGTGACATGAGTAAAGTAATACATGTCACAAAGCAGGACAACACCAAAACAGTCAGTTAAGGGTCAGCTTACGTCTTTTCACGTATTAACACACTAATAATGGAATCAAGGGCTTCAATAACTGAGAATCAGAAGTATAAACTAATCCTAAAAGGATGAAGACTTACATCCAGTTTACAGCTACTTACTTAGCTCCGAAGTGCTTTCCAGCCTTGCCATTACACACCCAAATAGGTGAAATAAATTACATATTTTCTCCTACCACCTCATCTAAACCTCTGAAAATGCAATGAACTAATATGTTGTCTCTGAGAGCTGTTTACATAAGATATTCTTTGTATTGGCAGCTGATTCAGAGGAAACAAAGCTTTCTTAATCGCTAACCACTTATTATTAGAATAAAATTGAATGCATTTCACAAATGCATTTTCCCTTTCTCTGTATGTTAGAAACAGAAATATAAAACACTGAGTTGTTTTCCAGATCACAGAATGTAGCTTGGTAACTGATTTAATGTACTTTAATAGCTGGTTCCTAGCTAACCCTTACATCATACAAAGTGTCAGCCTAGAAATGCCTGCTTGTTTAGAGCTAGTGATTCTTGTCAGAGTTAAACAGATTCCTTTCCTATTCAGCCACATGTTTCAATTAATAACTCTCATTTCCAAGAGTTATAAATGGAATATGCTTGCTTGGTTGGTTTTTTTCTTTCATATTAGTTCAGATTTTAAAACTGTAAGTGTTCTCTTTGAATTGGTTTTCTGTGTAAACTGTTAACATTCCATGCAGAAAATCTGCAGTTACTGCAATTGGCCACAACCTGCTTGGAATGAAAAGGAACTAATCAATCAGAAAACTCATTCTCATATCTATGATAAATAAAGCTGTTTGCATACATTCAAAGTGGATATGCTCCACCTGTTTGTTCAATGAGATGCCCTAGATTTAAGTGGCAATTAAAACTCACTACTCTCGCCTGAACATCAGCTGCCAGGAAATGCCCCACCTAGATGAAAATTTTGCTTAATTAACAAAGGAAAAAATGTTCTATGAGTACTTAACACATGGTTACTTTGCACTGAGTGCTTTATATTTCCCTTTTTATGGGAACAAAACTATTCAATTTTATGATTTTCTTCACTTATGAAGCACTCATAAATATGAACTTGATCCTGGAAGATGCTGAGCATCTGGCCCAGGTCCAGAAAAGCACTTCAGCACATCTTTAAATATGAAACTAATCTTAGGGTTTAACTGACAGTTATCCCAGCTGCTTGTGTGCTTTCATAAATCAGTAGGGCTGGGCAGGAAGGATAGGGCTTTGGAAAACAAAATTTCTGTCTGTTCATGCTAGGTACTGCCTGCAGTTCACTGCAGGGTTAGTGGAAGCCTACACCTTTCCATAACCTGGGAGACCACTCCTTTATTACTAGCTGTGATCTGATAAGTGCTGTCAGGTACAACAACAAATTATATTAATCCAGGTGTTTCTTGTAATAATTGGGGAATATGCCAGAGCATAGTGATTGCATGGTGACAAATATACCAGAAGTGATGATGGTTCTGATTTCCTGTGGGTCTAGTCATATTTCATATCCCAGTGCAAAACTATGGCAGTTGCATAGTCCTTATCACATAGCAAGGAAACGTTGCTGACAACTTTGTCTAGGTTAAGAGGAGTTCTACTGTTTCATAAACAGGTTGATGAGAATACTTAGGTGCATAATTGAGCACAAGCTTAAGGATGCCCATCCACTGAAGGATGGGTACACCTTTTTGCCAGTGCAGCATTTGATCCACATGATGCACAGTCTGTTAAAGTTAATGGCTTTGGTAGGCTTTGATCAGGTGCAAGAATATGAGAATGGTTTCGCTGGATGAGACCAAGAGTCAATCTAACCCAACATTATTTCTCCAACAGTGAACCTAAGCAGATGTCTAGGGCAGACTAGGAACAGGGCAAACATATATAACCATGCCCCTGCAATATCCTCTGAACCTTAAACTATTTTTGTCTGAAAGGATTCCTCAGCCCAAGCATGGTAGGTCTATTCAGCAACCCACAGTGACTTACCCTTTCAATGTTTTCCACAGTTTCCCTGAGCCCCTCTAAACTTCTTAAATCCAGAACATACTTTAGCAAAAATCTGTTGCAAGAAAAGACGTCTTTCTATGTTTTTAACCTGGCTCCTACTGACTAGCAGTTTTATGAGTCTCCCTGAATCTTATAAGTGTCATCTTGGCAGAGTTATGAAGATTTTATCTCTAGCCACCCTCTTCATGCCAAAAATCTCATTATCTTGAAGATCACTTTCTTAATATCCCTATGTTCTCTTTTTCCAGGCTGCTCTTATAACTTTTTATCACCCTGTTTTCATCCCAATCTACTCTTTCTTTTTTGGAAGAGGAGGGAATAAGGCTTTTCCATGGTGAGTTGGCTTTTCAAGTTGACTAGTTTTCTAAAGAGTTTGTTAATTTAATTGCCACACTTTGCCCTAATTAGTATGTGATAATTAATTTTTAGTGACTGATAATGTTGAAGCTTTACACTAAAGCCTATCTGTCCCAATAGCTTGAATACCTCATCTTCCCTCACCTAGTCACTTTCATAGAACGGTTGCATTAATTGCACTGTATAGTAACTAATCCATTTAATATAAACTGAAAAAGATTTTCCTTAGAGTTGGATCAGATCCATAACAGAAACAAATGTTTCAGTTTCTTGTCATATTAATGACTTTAAAAAATTGGTTTGAAAATGGAAAGATGAGAACAAAAATATAAATAGGATTATTCCTCTCAGGGACCCAAATACAAGCAAGAGTTATTGCAAGATGGAAAGGATATGACTGCTTTAGTTTAAATTTCAAGCAAGATAAGTGAATAAGGGTAAAATACTCAGAGTTCTAGCCCACGAGCCTAAATTCAAAGCTTTTCAGATCAAACCAGCATTGTGACCATTTTCACCAAAAAGCAAAAGTATATTTCTAGTCCATTCATGAATCATTTTACCTGGGGGGGGGGAAATAAATTTTTCCCATAAAAAAGATATTGTAGTGAACTATTTCTATTATGTTAGTATAAAACTTTGACAGATGGTGTTCTTTGGAAGAACATGGATTAATTTGATTATTTCCTGTGAATGTTTTTGTTAAAGTAAAAGGAATGTGCAAAGCATATCATAGCTGTCATCTGCCCGGTCAAAGCAAATTTTATGTCAAACTAGAGATTTAAGAACAATTATTTTGATCCATATTTAAACAGGTTAGAGTCTTATTAGGAAGCAACATTTGTAAAGGTAAAATATTTTAATTTTCCAGTTCTTCTAAAATGAAACTTCAGGCCACAAAATAACACAAATCAAAACTGTTAAAAAGAATACAGGATATATTGACTTTTTAATCCCCCCCAACAGAATTAATATGAGTATTGTGTACAAATAACTACCAGTCTTCAAATGGAGTACTACAGTCCTTACAAGAATAAAGACTAAGACTACCTTGTTAGCTCCTGCAGTTCTTTAACTTAACCCTTAATTAAGCTTGTATTCCAGGCCCATGTTCTACAAGAACATGAAGCAAAAGCTTTTCACTCCTACCAGCACAAACTCTAACCGTGGTGGCTGGTTAATGAATGGCTTATCCTACTTCTCAAGTAGGTAGTCTATGGGGCTATAGCTAACATCAAGTAGGTAGTCTATGGGGCTATAGCTAACATTTAGCAACGGTTATAGCTAACCGTTGCTAAAGCTATGGTTCAGTACTGCAGGAACTGACAGATTCTGGTTTTTGAGGCTTAGTGACAGATTCTGCCAGATCTGCATTTCTGGGATGAGATCTGCAGGGCTGAATGAATCTCACTGCTTCTTAGGAAAAAAAAAAAAAAAAAAAGATTTGGAATATTATGAATGTTCTGAAAAGAAAACTAAAATCACAAATAAGGTATCTAATAAGGTATCTAGAACACATTGACTCTGTTATACTTACTTCCCCTGTTTCACCTATCTTAAGTCTTGCCACCATTTACTTTGGGTCTGATATCTCTATCTGCTGCTGTGTTCTCAAGCAGAGTAACTCCAGTCATGCATCAGTGCCACTCTTGCATTATAGGTTGAATGATGATGCCTGCAATGAGTTCAGAGTTGGACAGAGTGATCTCTCATTACATGTCTTGCAATTGACTGTGAAAGATGTGGGGTGGAAAATTTTGGTGAAGTAATCAGTGTTTTATGTGTAGCTTGAAACTGTGATTAGAATATGATGAATAAATAAAAAAGTAGTACTGAATGAGAACATGGGTATGTAACGTTTCTCTAGTAGTAAAGCTGGCTCACCAAGTCCTTTCCTTTGATCCAAGCTGTCCTTTCTTTCTATTGTGTCCCAAGGCTGCCACAACTATGGTGATATAACTGCTTGTAAAGTCAACATCAAAAACTTTTGGTTTTCTGTCTGTTGGTTTTATAACCCGGTTCATTATAGTGATTCAGTTCAGAGTATTGTATCAGCACAAGTCACAGTACCACAACTGCTGCACAGGAGCGGGTGCAAGTGACAAAGGGTAGATGCATCTGAATTTATCTCACCACCAAAAAGTAAGTGTACCGTGACAACCAGAAAGGAAGAGACCACTGAATTTAAGCTACCCTCAAATAAATTTTATACACAGAAAGGTTCTCATTGCATACCTATAATCAATAGAAAATATTTTCACTAACAGTTTGCCTGAAGTTAACCTTTATTCTTCTCATATGCTGTACTACTATCACTTTTCGGTTTTTACACTCCAACATTTCTGTCATCTCTTCATCATCTTCAATCTATTATTCACTTTTAGTGTCTTCATTATTTTCAGGTTCTTCTTTGTACTCAAATCATCTTCTGTTCCATCCATGGAATCTAAGGTACAGTATTTCTTAAAAACATTAGCTACAAGTTCTGGACTTATCTGATCTGGTGGTCTCTTAATATAATGACAGGGCAGTTTTGCACTACTCCGTATTTTTCCCGTAGAAGCTAGAGCATGATGCCTGCCGATAGTCATTCTGAGTATGAAGACTTCAAGTGGTCTTTAAAGGGCATGTTCACTACTACATAGAGAGTTTTGATGTCATTCCTTTTGATATAACCACAAGATCAATATTCATTTTCTTGGCAATATTCTTCACAGCAGGCATTAGATGACCTTTGAGTGCATCTAGGACAAGCATTCTTCTTTTTCTTAACAGCACACCTGGTCTCCTGATCCAAATGATGTTCAGCTAATCCTTCATTAAATCTGCAGACATCCATCCTTGGTTTTGAAATCCCACAATTATTCCAGTGGGCAGCTATTCCTTCAGCATTGCTTTATGCTTCTGTATCACATATGGTAGCAATATTATACCATCTGTTAACACTGCCAACATTACTGTATCATGCATTTTTTCATCCATCAAAGCTTTGATGGTGGTAGATTTTGTACCTATTTTTTCAATGCTACAATGGATGTTGGGTCAAAGTAAACCAGTTGTCTTGTTTGGCTCAGCAGATAACGAAGTAAAGAGACAGATCCTGGCAAATTGAAGTTCTTTGCCATAGGCAAAAAAAAAAAATGTTGTATCATTTGAACACAACACTCCTTACTGGTCTGGAATTCTTGCTCTGAAAAGTTTTGTACTTGTGCTAGTTCTTGATCTTTCCGTTTAATCATTTCCCATGTATTTGGGTTTCCATATCTTCTTTGACTATGCACAAATTATACAGCTTCTTTCTCCCTCTCCATGGCAGTATCCCCTTCTGGGTCCAGTTTGGCATCAATTCAGTGCGTAAATCTTGTATTGTGATTTTTTCAATATTTTCACATTTTCTTCTGCCATTGTATTTCTTCTAAGCCTCACAACTGTTAATTGTTTCTGCGCACAATACCACCATTAGTTGAAAATTTGCATCATACCCTCTTCCTTTTAGTACATTTCCTTTTGCACTCATACCTCTCATCTCCAGACCAGCTGCCATTTCACAATTCAATTATAAGATTCAGAGAGATTCATAAAACCACCAGAAATGCCAGCGGGATTCTCTGAGCTACAACAAGTCACACAGCCGCACCAGTGAGGGGGTGAGGAAAGCATCAGTAATCATGGGCTTTCTCTATGCCACCTTAGTCCCTCTGGGCATATTTGTGTTTCTTTATTACTATGTGACTTCCCACACTGTACAGTCATATTGCACTTTAACCAAAAAGGAAGATGAACCAGAATTTAAGACAATCCCTGATTTTTAAGTTAAACTACATGTAAATAAAAACCTCATCTTCTTCTAGGCACATGCAGTATATATTGAGTCAAGGCATCATTATAGGCTTGATAGGATAAGGAAAATCAAATGTGAAGATTTAAATTATTAAATACCTTCCTGTAGTCCAGCTCCTGAAAGTTGAATGAAAGGTTTCCTAAACGTCTCTAGTGCCAGGAAAAAAAAACCAAAACCAAACCAAAACAGGTAAGCCCACCTTTGAGGTCCTTACAATGGAGAAAAGAAGCTGTAAATTGCCTGACAATAGATGACAAATTAGAGCTTCAGCATGTGTTGAAGTCCTGGTAATTGTAATATATCATTTATTTGAATCACCATAGAAGTTAATAACAGTTCTAGCTACACCAACTATTTAAAAAGCATGACTGAGGTTGAACTAAAGGTCCTGTCTTGTGTACATTCTGCAAAGTTTAATTCACCTGCTTTTACTGAAAGTCAGCAAAAGTGAGAGAGAAGGAAAAGAAGGTGGCATATATATTTTGTGTGAGTGTCAAGAAAATGGATACATGAAATATTTTGTGGTGAGACTGGAAGCTATAACAAAAGTGAAGGGCTCTTAGCAAATCAAAGCAAGAGGTTTCTATAATGTATTTTGTTTCTGAGTGTAATAAGCAAATCTTTTATTTTAAACTAAAGCTGATGATTTCCCTCTCTTCAGATGTCTTCTTCAATCAGATGTGCCTCATCGGATGATTAGATTTATAGTGAGGTTTTTACTCTCTCTTATGGTTTAGAGACTGAATCTCTCACATCTTTCAGAGAGACATATAATGTACTTAAAAAGACTACTGGTATTTGATCCATCCTTGGGAAAGATCAAAGATACAAGAACCTGCATATTTGCTCATTTAAATGGATAAAACATTTCAGTATCTTTCTGGCCCTTGTGTACACAGAAAATACTCATTATCCTCATTAAGAATTCAGCCTTATTGCATAAAAGATATAGCCCTGTCTTTTAGATGTTATGATACCTATTTGAATTTGAATATATGGTCTACTCTTCATACTAATATGATAGAGACAGCCTTTGGAGACGTCTCTTTTTCTTTTGTCCTTCCAAAGAAAAAGGCAGCGCAGAAAAAGACAACAGTAAAAAGAACTTACTGGACATTAATAACAGCATGAAGTATAAAGCTCTATTGGGTCTGCTGGTAGTTAGTTCTGTATATTTATAGACTTGATGTCAGAGGTATACTCCTCTGTTTTGAATAATTGTTAGTAGTATAGACTTTGACAGAATGAGCTGTCAAGAAAGAAAATGTTTCACTGGTTTGGAAAGACAGAGCCCAGCTTTGGTTTGTCCTTTTTAAAGCTTCTGCCTTTTTTCTTTTTTTTTTCTTTTTTTTTTTTTTTAGGTGAGAAAGTGACATCTATGGCAGCTAATACCTAATGTGTCAAGGTTGCCAAGTAACGGGCTAGAAATGTGTCAGTGAAGGCTGTTTCTATGAGAGGAATTCAGTAGGCTACAGTTTCAAGTACTTGGAAATAAACTCACCCCGCTTCTCTCTCTCTCTTTTTTTTTAAATTAAAAATAAATAATTTCTGCTCTAACCAATGAAAATTAATGTAGTCAAACAAAGGATACACTACATGCTTAAGACACAAGTCTAAAAATGGGTAGCTGAGCTAATAGTTTGAGTCATTTCTAAATCTTAAAAATAGTGGAATCATTAACATAACATACCCAGTTGCAATTTCCAGAAATAAATGCCTGATGGAAAAATGACTTGAACATATCATCATTTCCTGTGAAGTTACTTGGATTAAAGAGGTGCTATAAGCAAAGTGTGAGCTTTAATTGCTGAATCAATTTTAAAAGAGCAGAATTTGATTGGATAGAATAACAAGATGTTAAGAAATGGCCAGTGGGAATTTATTAGGAAGAAATCAAGTCAAACCAGTATTTTTTTTTTTTTCTCTTTTTCTTTTCACAGCCTGAGAACTGACTTGGTCAACAGTGGGGAAAGCTGTAGGTGTGATACCTTAGGAACCATTACTTTTTTGACGCTGACTTTATTGATTCATGACTTACTCTCAGGCTGCATTAGGGGAGTTTTGCAGTGGTCTGTACTGGACAAGATAGGGGTCAATATCTCCATTAATGCTTTTCGTTATGGAATAAAGTGTTTCCTTATAAAATCCAATGGGAATGTTTGCAAGCACTTTGGAGGACAGAATTAGAATTCACAATGTTCTTGATAGACCGGAGAAACAGACTGAAATCAATAAGATAAAATTCAATAAGGACTAAAGACAAGTATAAAGTACTACATGCAGGAAAGTAGAATCAAATCTCTCCCAAACAAAATTACTTCAGTGCTGAATTAAAGAATTAAATCATAAAATAAGGCAGTAGGTCCTTCCAGCGGACCATTTGCTTGCTTTGCATTAATCTGTGTATCCTCTTGCTGTGAGTTATGATGAGCGGTCTTTCTGATTAAGGAAGTTCCAACAAAAGGCAAAGTACATTGGGTTGAACACTTTGCTAACAGCTCTGTAACTATCAATAAAGAGCTCATGTCTGGCCAATATAGCCAGGACAGTTTTAGATCCAACCAAGCTTGAACTGCATGGAGAGACCTTAAATTGGATACTTCTAATGAGCGTGCCAGAGCCAAACACCTATGATTTATGCATGAAGCAGCTAAATTAGGCAACCTGGATCTTTGCTGTGTATCTGGCCAAGAATGTGCTCTGTGTACAGAGATGACATTCAGAGTAGTGCAGGCCTAAATTTTCATGAGATTTAAATTTATTTTATGTCAAGCCACATTTGGGTTTATTGATAGTTTTCCTAGGCTTTACAAAAAAAGTGGTGCCTACCATTTGAAACATACAGTAGAGTATATATTTTGGAATGCAGGTCTCGTGGTTTAGCCCCAGCCGGCAACTAAGCACCACGCAGCCGCTCGCTCACTCCCCCCTGGTGGGATGGGGGAGAGAATCGGAAAAGCAAAAGTAAGAAAACTCGAGGGGTGAGATAAAGACAGTTTAATAGGGAAAGCAAAAGCTGCGCACGCAAGCAAAGCAAAGCAAGGAATTCATTCACCACTTCCCACGGGCAGGCAGGTGTTCAGCCATCTCCAGGAAAGCAGGGCTCCATCATGCGTAATGGTTACTTGGGAAGACAAACGCCATCACTCCAAATGTCCCCCCCTTCCTTCTTTTTCCCCAGCTTTATATACTGAGCATGACGTCATGTGGTATGGAATAGCCCTTTGGCCAGTTTGGATCAACTATCCTGGCTGTGCCCCCTCCCAGCTTCTTCTGCACCTGGCAGAGCATGGGAAGCTGAAAAGTCCTTGACTGGTGCAGCAACAACTAGAACATCTCTGTATTATCAACACTGTTTTCAGCACAAATCCAAAACATAGCCCCATACCAGCCACTATAAAGAAAATTAACTCTATCTCAGCTGAAACCAGGACAGCAGGTTACAAGCTTATTTCAATGCACTGTGAGTATGTATGTCTGCCTACTGTAAAACGTATCACCAAGGGAATAGGTCAAAAAGGCAAAACCAGAAATAATATCCACAAAGTTTAAGTGAAATCTAGTAAATTCAATGCATGCTACCCTTGCAATAGGCTGCCCACCTACCTCTAACATAATTTGTTTTTTCTTCCTTTTCCTGGCAGTGTTCTTCATTAGCATCTTGCTAGAAATGTGAAACATTACCTTTTTTAAATGTTGCAAATTGTACTTGCTAAAAAATGCTAAAATCATATAAATTCATAACGTAAAAATATTTTGGAAAAAAGATAGTATTATCAAGCCTTGTATGGATGAAACCAAAGCTTTCAGGGTTTTCCCTCATTTTAAAAATGAGAATAACTATGGTGGAACACCTCATAGCTTGGTTCAGACCTTTTATTTGTCTGTGGGTTATGTACATTCTAGTCTCAATTTGCCCGAGAGAAATTATACTCTCTTGAATTTTTCATGGTTTAGAGGGTTTCCTTTGTTTGAGCTTTGGGTAGTGGGTTTTTTTTCATCGTTATACATCCTTCTCTCTGTTTTCAATATACATCTGTGCAAAGCAGGATAGCTGTAATAAAAAAACAAAACCAAAATCTACCTGGAAACCCCAGTAAGTTTGCATACCTTTTCTTCTGATAAATCATTTCTCAGTATTGAGGGAGAGGAGGAGGGAAAAAACAAGTTTTATTTATCTTTTCTGCTTACCTAAGCCTTAGACCCTAATATTAAAGAAAAAATAATTTTCACAAATGGGATAAACTGAAGTGATCTAGAGCAGGGTTAGTATTAGCCATATGCAAAGTAAATAACTACCTCAGCTGACAGTACCTGCTTTGCCTGTGCTAGGAGGTAGGAGGAGGTGGGAGTTAGTTCCTTTAGCAGTGAGTGTAACCCAGACAATCACTTGTTGTCTCTTCCTTGCAGAATTCTCTGTTGCTGCTGATGTTGTTCCTGATGGACTTGCAAGAAAGCTTCCAGTAAGTGGCAGAGCCAAACTCCTGTGTCTTCTTCAACTGTCTCATCTTCAAACCCTGGCTCCCCTAACCTCCCAGACCCCCACCCTAGTTTCTCTCAACCTCCACTGTCCTTACCTAATACCCATCACTAACATCAGAAACCCACAGAAAAAAACCCTTTACACTCCCCTTTTCCTATCTGCAGCCCAAATAAAACCTTACTAACTTCTTCCAGTGCCCCACAACTAATCTCACAAAAACTTATCTGAAATTCTTACTGACTAAATGTGCAGCCTTGCTTTTCTACTTCCCCCCATTATAATCAGACTAACAGCATATGTGGAGTTGACCCCAGTTGACAGATAAGCCCCCACCCACCTGCTCACTCACACACACCCCCCCCCCCGATGAAAGGGGGAGAGAATTGGAAGGGCAAAAGTGAGAAAAACTCATGGGTTGAGACAAAGACAGTTTAATAAGTGAAGCAAAGCTGTGTGCACAAACAGAGTAAATTAAAGAATTTATTCACTATTTGTCTTTGGCAGGCAGATGTCCAGCCAATTCCTGGAAAGCAGGACCTCAGCATGTGTCATGGTTACCTGGGAAGATGAAAGCCATAATCACAAACATTCCCCCTTTCTCCTCCTTTCCTTGAGCTTTTATGGCTGAGCACAATGCCATATGGTATGGCACATCCCTTTGGCCAACTTGGGTCAGCTCTCCTGGCCATGTCCACTCCTAGCTTCTTTTACACTCCCAGCCTACTCCCTTTGAGGGAGGTAGAGTGGGAAAAAGAAAAAGCTTTGATGCTGTGCAAGCACTGCTCAGCAATAGCTAAACCATTGGTGTGTTATCAACACTGTTTTAGTCACAAATTCGAAACACAGCACCATACAGGCTGTCATGAAGAAAATTAACTCAGTTCCAGCCAAACCCAACACATGGCAAAATTCAATGTTATCTATGTTGCTAGGAAGTGTGGAGTGACATCTGGCTTGAAGTTTGAAAGTTCAGAATGAAAGTTCACAACAGTTCAAAACAAAGCTGTGGAAAACTTAGGATTCTATTAAGAGAACTGATCTTTCTGCATTACCAATGCCTTACAAAAAAATCTGATTATTATTGCCAACTTTATCCACTTCAATGAAAGTCTTGCCAATTTCTTTTCTATATTCTTCTAAATGATAGTATCTCAATTTTAAGGTATAATTCCAAAATAAAATATAATATATGTATGAAAAGCACATTATTAATAGTGAAAATAAATATAAGGTTAATATATGAAGGAAACTGCTGGTTTGATTTCCCAATTTAGCTTCAAAAACTGACAGCATATCTCTGTCAGCAAACAAAAATATAATGGAAGTCAGTTTGTATATGATTCCACTCTATTTCCACAGATATAACATGAAAATTGTATCTACTGAACAATACATTCAAAATAATGGCAAATAATAACTACTCACATCTTTTTCAAATATTCAAAAATACATTACAATAACATTTTAACAACTTTTTGTGGAAATAAAACACTTGTCACTGATATTTCAAAAGCAGTCATACACTCAACAATTACTTACTGTGCTTTCATTCTAATTTCCTTTGAAATTTACAGGAATATTGTACCACTGAGTAAAGAATGGCAATTTTTCATTATTTTAGCTAATGCTAAAATGAAGTTTTTCTCAATTCTCATTGCTGATCATTCTCCATTAAGGAAAACAGAACTTAAAAAGTAAAAGCAGCACTTTGCTAGGGAACATGCAACGTCTTCTCTTATTCACAGTGCAAACTGGATTCACCCCTCACTGCAGTGGTATGAACAGGGATAATTCACTGAAACTAGTCTACTTAGAAGAGTGGAAAGAAGAGTGAGGAAAGAAGGGTGAGGAAAGAAGATACAGATTTTCTTTGCTAGTACAACCTCACCACAGCTGGCTATTCTCTTTTTGACTCAACTGCCAGGATTTCCAGGAGTCAGTAACTATGCTAGTATAGAGCTGTCTAAGGTTGTTTAAATTATTATCTCAAGTCTAACAAATCAACCCACAGCTACTTTAAAGAGCCACTCAAAACATTCTTTTTTTTTCTGTGTATATGTAGTTATACTTGATCATTCCAGCTGTCATTAGCTTTTGCTTCCTATGGTTATCTAAAATGTAAGGAAAATTGGTCAAGTTTCTTTTCTGTTTCCTGCAGTAATGCAGTGTTTAAGAAAGCTGTGAGTAAATAGTTTTAAAACTGGAGATAATTACTTTACTTTCTACCAAATTCAATTATTTCCCCAATAAAATTGTATCTTTTTGTCTTTCATGATACAAAAGACTTTCAACAATGCTTACCCACCCTTCTGTATCAAGCACAATCTTTATATTCATGGGGGCTTCCTCTCTGACCCACACAGCAAATAAAACAGTATTTATTATTCTGAAAGACATAATCCTTGAGAAGGCTGCCAGTATATCATACAAGAAAACGTAATGATGAGCAAAACAGCTCATTAGCATTTTCTTTTCATGTTTAGTGTATTCCCTTTCAAATAACTATAATGTGTAAGAGTTGCATATCACAGCTGGACTTTCAAGTCAGCTATTAGAAAATCATCAAGTGCTTTGAAAACAGTGGCTTCCCATGCCCCACTGAGTCCGTATTGTTGGTTGTGTTTGTATTCATTGTCACAGCACTTTAAGTACAGTATTTAGTCTCAGAAAGTGTTGTGTAATCAGTCAACCCTCCTGGCTCGTCAGAGCCTGAGGTGGATATATCTTCCCTGAATAAAGACGAGCACAGCTACTGTCCAGATGGCTGCTCTGTGTCCTGGGAAGAGGATCTATGAGTTCTGTCCTGTCATCTCCACGCTGTCCTTAGGGCCTTCAGTGTTCTCACTCTAACTAACATCAGTATTGCACTGGAGAACAAGAGAAAAAGCTTCAGATGACACAGGAACTGATTTCTTCTCCCTCCATGCAGCCTTTCCTCTCAAAAGCTGCTCTGTAGCTTTGGTCCCATTAGTCCGAAGGTGGAGCCTTATTACTCAGCTCAGTAGTGAAATGATGAAGGGGGCATTCTGTAACATTAGTATCCGCAGATTGAAAAAAACCTGAATTACAGGGTTTTCTGCTGAACTCCCACATTAAGAACATTCTGCAGGGCCTGTTCGCCAGCATTACATATTGGGAGGTGCAACTGTAGGGTATCAGCAAACAACCTGCACGCCAGCAGGACAGTTCTTTCTTCAGGCTTTGCTATTTCAATTATCTTAACAAATACAGATCACATAATTAACAGGACATCTTCCTGCAGCAAAGATTTTGAGATGTGTGCAGCAGGTGAGTTTGTTATTTGTCAGCATTCCCGCAGGTACACTTACCTTTTCATCTGTAGTCCTTAATCATCTACTTGTGCATTTCCAGTTCTTTTATCTCTTACTGCTTTCAGTTTCTGTTTTTTTCATTAGTTTTCTAGTTTCTCACCCAACTGCTATTATTTATCATATCCCTATCCTTTTCTCATAAATTGCTTTCTCTTTTGCTTTAATCCGGACTCCATTATTTTATTACTTGATGTTTCATTTGAAAAAGCTATAATGTAGTTTTTCCATTCTGTGACATTCTTTATTCATATAAAACTCAAAATGTGCATTCTTAAACTGTCCTCAGTTGAATTCAAGAAAGTTCTAAATTCCTTCTCAAATTCATGATTCAAAGATGGGGGGGTGGGGTGGATGGCAGCTTGGTGCCTACCTTTTTTAAAGGCAGGCAACCGAATGCCCAAGTATTAATTTAACAAGAGTATGTTCACTTCTTAAGTTCCTGTAATGATAAAACAGGATGACACCCATTCCGGTCAATACTCAATAAGTAGCAATTACTGTAAACTTAACTAAATTACAAACAAGTACATGTCCAAGACACCTTCCTACTAGTAATCCATATGTGTTTTGTCCTTTGTTTTGTTAGAACATTGAGGTGTAACACTGAAATCAGCAATAAACAACAGAAATTAAGCTCAGTGTTTGAGCCAGATACCTGAGAGATTTTGACTTGAAAAATTTACCTTTGTGTTGGTTTTGTTTGAGACTTAGAACTAATTTCTAGGGGAAAAGTGCTGAATTTTCAATTAGTTGGGGAAAAAGCATAGTTTCCACTGAAAACAAATAGTAGCTCACCTTTTTCCTCCTGCTTCAATCTGGTAATACTAAAACTGTGATATCTTCAAATGTGTAGGTTTGTTTACAATACAACTGGTGTACTAGAAAGTGAGACAGTGAATCTGACCCCACAAAACACAAAGAAGGATGCCTGCAAGGTGAACCCACAATTTAAATAGTTCAAGGGATATGTTATAACCTCAAGTAATCCAGTTTGCCTATTATTTGAAATTGCCATTTTTACATCAAAATACAGCCTTGTTATCAGAAAATATCTTGACAGCCTATAAATAAGCATAAAGAAATATAAGTTTCAAATAATGGTCATGATATACAAATACCTCTTTTCTGATAAAAAACACCTCAACAACAATAAATAATGTTGTAAAAAAGGGAGTGGCTGGCAAGTCGATTTCACTCCTGATAGACTAGAGGAGTTCAAAGTGGTCTTGTAGTAAGGAAAATTATCCATGACTGGAATTCCAGTATGTCAATATATTTTTAAAATTAACAAAAACATGAACAAATAATAAGAGCATCTTTGCTAATATCTCTATTAGGAGCATTATTTGTGCTGTGCTGCTTTTAAGAAAACAAACGTTCTTACAGTTTAATTGTATTTAAAATAAAAAGCTTAAAGAAAAAAAGAGTAAATTATACTAGGAAAAGTTATTGTAAAAAGCACATTGGTATGTTTTCCTTAGTCCTTCTCAAATTTAAGCCTTACCTCTGGTAACAGCTTTTGTAATTGTTCGGGCTGTTATTAAGCAGACTGCATTGTAAATGGCATAGAATTCTTGTCTGTTTATTTTCGATGACAGCTTTTCTCAGACCTCAGGATTCTCAGATATTTTTAAGAGGAGATTAAAAAAACTGTCTCTCAGGAACAGTTTTGATTTAGTGGATCATATCTTTTGATGGAGAAATGGTTTAGGCAACATCTTGAGGTCCCTTCCATTTCTATTTTCTAATTCTGAGATGTCCTAAACAGATACTCTAATTTGGAAATAGACTCTCTTTTGTGTACTCCCTCTGTTTTCTTTTGGCATTGTTTGTTAAGGAACTGTATTCTCGAACCTTGTTCTTGTCTAACAGTCAGTGTTTGACACATCTTTTTTAAGCTATCAAGTGGTTCATGCTGCATTTGTAAGCAATTGCTTCTTCTTTCAGATATTTTCTTCTTTCAGAAATCTCTTTTCAAGAAATTATCTCTGAAGTTACCACAGGTCTCCCTTCATTATCCTTTTTCTCAGTTTTCAGGATACCACATTAGTAATCAACCAAACCAGTTTCATCTCCATTTGTGTCCTATATGCCCTACTTAGTATTTCCCTTCTTTATTGTGCTTCATTTTTGTATTTTCCTTTTGTTCTGTTTGAAGTGCACTGTATTTTATCTATTTTCTGGTATTCTAGCAATTAGTTTTCACCTATAATAATGGGAGTGGTTGTTTTTCTTTTATCTTTAGGTGGATGAGGATGACACTTCTATAAATAAAACACAAGATCATCTATATTTTACACAATATGTATAGGACAATTGAATACTGTTTCCAGTAATCTCGGGGGGGCAGGGGGGGGAAGGGGAAAGCACCTATTCAGCAATGCCTTTGAAACTGAGCTAACATACAATGTTCCTCCTGAAGTATTCAAATGCACATCAGTAGCTCCAGCAAGGGCACACAATTATTGACATTGAAGTATTGAAAAAAAACCATAGCTACAGAAGGTTGTCTCCTACACAGTAATTCTCTTGTCTTTTTTTTTTTCAGTATATAAGTATCATTTTAAATATAACATTAAAAAATTACATTTTGCCACTGTGTGTCTAAGTTAATGGAAATAAGCTTTCATGGAGTCCCCCGTGAGTTCAGGTTTGTGTGTGCAGAAACAATAAGAGAAATCATAAAATGGGATATTTGTCAGATACAGAAATAATTTTTTCAAATGTTATTGTTCAATGACAGGGGAAAAAATCCCACTGCAGCAAAGAAATCACAAGTGTCCTGTACTAGCACATTATAATTCCAGAGGATTCAATGGCCTGGCACAGGGATCTGAATAACTTAAGTCTGACCACCAACTCTTTTTAGTTGCATGTGATTTATAATTAACACCTGGGGTTTTATATACTAATGTGGACTGGTTCTGAACCTCAAACTTAGGACTTAAATATAAAGGAACTTGTTTCCCTTTGAATAGTTAGCAAGAATGTCTTCAGTCACTCATAAGAGCTCTGTTAAAGGATGCAAGATGCAAAAGGGCACTGGGTGGAAGGACGGCAGGAGCCAGCTGCAGCCCCTTTGTATGGTTTTGGGCAGAAAACCTACACATTGGCCTGCTGTGTCTTAGGCATAGCTATGCATTTCTCTGCCCAGAGAATCGTCTTTTTTCAAGCTAGACTGGATTACGGCATAGAGTTGCTTCTTGTCCAGTATGTCATACGTCAGAGGGACTTTCTAACAAAACACTTCAGAGCCATGGACAAGAAACATTTTTTCTGACTGAAAGCACATGTGTTGGCTTCGTTTTTTCCCAGTATGAAGAGGTATTAAAAGGGATTCTGCTATTAATGTCTAATTTGTGTTGTAGAATTGTGCTTGGTGCTTCTTAACAAGAAGTCTGTCCTAAATGGACTTCTTGAAAGTAATTATCAACTTTAAGCAGGCAACCTAAAGGAAGGGAATCATAAACCACTTCCTAGTGTTGTCACAAGTTCCCTCTCACAAGAGGCACACCCAGTTATAACAGTATGCTAGAAATATTGTTCTTTTATAATGGGTCCATACAACTTTTTACATCTATTTAGAAATATAAATCAAGTCTGTGGTTCAGTTATACAAGCACAACATAGCAGAAAGTTCCATCAGCTCTTTCTTTAGGGCCTGCAGCTATGTCTACCCAGTCTCCTTTAGCACTCTGCTTTATTCATAGTTTTCATGTGGTCACTTTCGAGACAGTCTGATTGCCAGCACTGCTTAACTTCACTAGTATCAAAGAGCTTCAAAAATAGATGGTATTGGAATTCAACTTTCACAGAAGTATTTTTTCCTTTTTTGACTTGCATCTTCTTAATCCTGAGGTGTCTTAAACATCCCTTTTTCTTCCTGAAAAATGAAAATCATAGGAAACAAGACTTACTCTCTGAATGAGACATGTATTGTAAAAGACTGTCAGAAGATTTACTAGACTAATATAATGCACATATTATTGGTCTAGCAAAAGATTAAGACAGCAATTCAAAAAAGTACTTAAACTTCCACTTAAAGTTCTTGATAAATTTGGCCTTAAGCGTTGATATAACTTTCTAGTCTAACATTTCAGACTGACACCTCATGCATTGTGTGGCTCAGTTCTGTGAAAAAAAGTCTTCTGAGTACTTTGTATTTAAATGTGTGCATGATGATTTTGCAACACCTCTGAAACATATGAAATTATGAAATTAATGAAATGCTTGAAAATAAATAAGAATTGGACTGTTAAAAAAGCTTTCCTCACTCAAAGATATTGCTTTCAGTAAGACCTGTTAACATGGGACAATTAGTCCTAGCTACTGATAAGTGTAGAGTAGATTAGGGTGAATTACTGAAGAGATTAATGGTCTAGTACTTTTCCTTAAAGACTATTAAATACTATATTAATGCTCTTTCCATTGCAGTAATATTATCTAGTCAAATTGTCAGTCCTAGTATGTGGTAATTCTAGGCATGTTGATGTCTAGAGATACAGTTCTTATGAAGTCCTTACTTATAAAGAGACTATGAATATTAGAGGCTTATAGAGGCAGAACAAATATTTTTTTAATTTTTTATTATTATTATTATTATTATTATTATTAGCGCTATATCTAAATGCTCAATATTGTATATAGTAGCAGCATGAACCTGTACATGTGTTGTTTATCCGACTAACAAAGTTTGGAGTTTATGACTTTCAAAGAGTTCTTATGTATTGGACTTTTGAACCTGTAAGATGATGGTGACTGCATGTGTTTCTAGATTTTTAATGTAGTCCAAATGCGAATGTGTAACAGCTGCATAAGGACATTTAGGAATTTTATAATTTATTATCCTCTTTGTGACTACTTTTCAATGTGATCTTGTTTGGGAGATACCTAACACTTGAAAAAAGTTTGCAATAATGTTTTTGCCTTTGACTCTACCTTTTCTTGATCTTCAAGTAGTATTTAGTGTTCTTCATCACTTTCTAAAATTGGAAATTTTGTGAAACACAGGGTTGTGCAATTACTCATCTATCACGGACTGGTTTCAGTGGGCAATTTAGGCTTGGAAAAGTTTGGAGCTGTTGTTTCTCTGTAAAGTAAAAAATGTATCATCTGTTAGCCAATAATATTAGATTAAATGAAATGAAGCAGTATAAACAGGTCTCCTATGGAAAGTTCTCTTCTGACCCTTTCTGTAAGTCTATGTGAAAGATAGTTTATAAAAATTCTCATAAAGGAAAAAAAAAGGAAGACTACAGAAAAGAACATCAAAAAGCCACAAAAAAGCAAAGACAGTTAAAGAAGAGAGGACTAAAGTAGAGAAACAAAAACTTGCAGGAGAACATCACAGGTTCCTGATAACAATGAGCAGATTTCCTTTTGGTGGTGATTTATATAGCCTCCAAGAAAGATGTGCTCTTGTCAGGAGTGAAGGACTAGTGGTAAAATATGAAAGCCTCACGGCTGATCAACCTGCTTCTTATTTACTTCTTATGTTGATACAGTTCTCCATTATGTGGCTGGATGCTGTCAAACTCTGGTTGACAATATCTATAGAACGATATCTATAAAACATCATAATGTATTTGTGTGTAATCTAAAAGGTTAACTATTGGCTCACTCCCATTTCATTGGAGTATGTTTCTGCTGTAACATGATATAAGTTCGACAGAAACTTCTTGCAAGCCCCCTGGTGCAGAGAGCCAAGACGTGGTTTTCGAAGTCTTGCTAAGACATAGACCACAAAAATGATAGACGGGAAAAGGAATGATAGATTCTGACCAGCAGTGAAGTTTAGTTATAGAGATGTATGTTTGTTACTTTCAGCATTGCAGGAGCCCTTCAGATAGTCATGTACTGACAAGCATGTAAGCACACTGATGTGAAAAGAGTCTGTAAGAGAGAAACTGAAAAAGCAAACCTATGGGTTAGTCCTTTCCCGAAAGGTTTAATGTATTTTATTCATATTTTTAAAATATAAAGCTGTTAAACATCAAGCAAAATTGAGGATCTGCAAACTCTCAGGGCACCAGTGCATTAAACAGACTTATACAGACTTACTCAGTTTAGAATATCTTATTTCTTCTCCTCAGGCCATGATTTGCTTATGCATTTCACAGATGCATTTTACAGTGAATCTGCTGATTGTTCTGACTAGGTGTCATAGTTTCTGACCTAATTTTTCTTTCTTTCCCTTGTAAAAAATAATAGAGACTTGATAAATCTGTTTGATGCAGGCTGAACAGAAACTGTTTTGAATTTTCTGGCAGAAGAGTTTTGTCTGGTTCACAGATCTTGCATATACATCCCCTCTTGATGTCCTATTGAGACACTGAATAAATCATTTTCCCCAAAATAAATAAATAATGTCAAATCTAATGGCAATGCAAAGTGTAAGATTGCCCATTGAACTTGGCTACACTGTCTTGACTTTCAGGCATGTAACTTGTCAAATGAAATGGCAGTCTACAGTGGTACATTATGTGGTGAGTCTCTGAGTCACCCTTCTGTCCTGGGAGGAGGATGATGCCCAGCACATTGCAGCATACTGTGAGAGAGGACATTACTGTAGTTCCTCCTCTAGCTCAGCAAGATGCCCTGGTACACACAGGATGAAGTCCCCGGAATTTATAGCGTCAACACCCAGCAAAGCTCTGAAATGCCTACATTTGTGCTGCTCAGGAAGAACAGCAATGCCTAAAGTAAAGCTGCTCTTTGTCTATGCTGCAACTCAATGACAGTGGGATTCACAGATTAGACCTCCAGGGTAGGATCTCAAAGGTATGTTTAGAGCAATCTGAATTCCTTGCAAAAATACATGGAGAAGTGTCCACTCCTGCCATAGAGCACAGCTGCAGAGCTCACAGGGTGCTCAGCTGGGACTCAGTTAATGTCTCTTCCGTATCTGATTGCATTTTGATGAAAGTATTTTACATCTCAGCAGAGTGCCCTAATTGTGATGTTACCAGATAGTCTGGGACATATCTCTCTTGCTCTGAATTTCTTCAGCTGAAGGTATTTAATTAATTTCCCTCCCAGAAAGTAATGAAATAGTCACTGGAAAAAAGAGAAAGGAGAAGGAAGAAATACAACGTTGATTCATGTGCAGGCTCTAGTCCTTGCTCCAGTGAACACTGAAGCCTCTTAATTGAAAGGTAGCATTTTCCACAGGAGAGAAATTTACCCTGGAATACAGCTCAGCCCTATGGTTATGTTGTTTGGTCGAGTATGAGCATAGACCTGAGCTATGCTAAATTACTTGAGACTATAACTGGACTGGTCTAGCCAGCTACTGGGGGGCAGGGGAGGTGCAGGGGAAAGGCTCTTTCTGCACATCCCTGTCCATATATTTTTGGCTGCTTCCTGTTCCCTAAAACCCAAAATATATTGTTTGCTATTGAGAACTTAAATTAGGTGGTAGAACAATTAACAGCAATCATTGCAATACCCAACTTCATTCTTCCTGTCAAGTATAGCCCCCCATGAATTTTAGGAATGCCCAGTTTTTGGAGCTACTTGCAATCTTTTCCCCTCCAGTTTGGTGGAGGTGGTTGCAGCTATTTATTCAGCTTCTGAAAAGGTAATTTTGAAACAATATGAAAATGTATCAGCAATACAAAGTCATGCTGGAATGAAAGAGGCATTAAGTAGTGTAAATAAAAGCTGAATCAGACTGTATTTAAAGCAGTGTTAAGGCAGCGACACAATTAAGTAGATGTCAACATTATCTCCAGGTTGTCATGGTTTTGTATAATTGTTCTTTAATATTGTTTATAAGCAGGTCTTTTTGCAACTCAGGCATGAATGAAATGTATATGGTCAGGATTCAGTAGGCAGTTCAGTGATGCAAATATGCTGTGTCCTGTGGGCTATGTATGATACTTCTGATATTCTTCAGCCTGAAGGTTATAGTGGACTCTGTTTCAAGTGAATTTAAATGCAGTCTCCCAGTTGCATCTTCAAATGTTTCAAATCATTGTACACTACAGTGGAGTTATATCAACACAATACCTGTTTTTCTTCTGCTGAAATGATTCACAAAGAGTAATCATTGTGTAAAAGCACTTTCATTTACAAATAAAATGTAATGTGAGACAATGTGCTTGTATGAAAACCCTAGATGGTCCAGTCTGTCTCATGTAATTTTTTTCACCTGTAAATTTATATGTGGCATATCACAAAATGTACAAATAGCTTTGAAATTAGACAATGCTTACTCACAGAATAAAAACCATATTTAAATAAAAATACACTATATTTTACCAGGAATAAATAATTGTTAAATGGTAGACTGCACTTGCTTCTCAGAATTACCGGTAATCATCAAAAAAACACTCTTTTTGTTATCATGAAAGAGGATTTCATGTAAAATCAGAATTTTGTGACTCTACGAGGCATTCTTAACACTGTCAGTAACTATAATAGCAGGTCATGACTGTCAGGGAGATGAATTTATTCCTACCTGCAAGGATCTATGATTGTGGAATTTGCATTGATGTTGCATTAGTGTGAATCAATAAATTAAATAGACTAGCTATTTTCTCTTCAAAACCAGTGTGTGCATATGTAAGACTGATGAAAATTAGATGTAGAAAAATAAATTGAATTCAATGTACAGTAAAGGAGCAACAGGTAAATGAAGTATCACTGATGTCACTTAAGTATTAATTAATAGAGGGTCGTGAAACTGAAGCTATTGATAGCCAGTTAAAAAATCTTGTTAACACTGTGCTAAAGTGCAGCATATAGTTGATTACATAAAATATTGGTATGGGATGAGGGAAAGGACAGGGAAGGAGGTTTTGTCATTATGTATAGATACACATTGACACCTGGGAAAGGTACAGAAAAAAAAATCCTCTATATATATTGACTTGTATCCCAGAAGGTTTTCTATGCAACATTTTCTTTGACATGATGACAATAAGACAGGCAGGTGAAGATCTTCAAAAGTGTCCAGAAGTGTCAAATTAATTACATGACTGTACAAGCTGTAGAAAAAACTTTAATTTTTAAGCTCCCATGTGGAGATAGCCACTTAATTCCAGTTTCTGTTTAAACATACAGCTATTAGCTACAGTTACCATTTTGAGATAATCAGAGTATCCCTGTCCTTGGAAGCATAAGACAGAAAAGGAAATTACTTAAGTAAAAAAGACAAAGAAAAAAAATTAAAGAAGGTTGCAATATTATCCACAAAAAAGCATGCTAGACATAGAGTGTAGTCAATAGAAAATTAATAATTTGAGGATTTTTGTTGTTAAAATTGTTATTTCCATGTCTATAAAACCAATAATAGGAACAATATTAGGAACAGTTGCTTGGACTGGACTAAAGGTTGCCACTCACTTTCCAGGCACTGTGTCATAGAATCATAGAATGGTTTGGGTTGGAAGGGACCTTTAAAGGTCACCTAGTCCAACCCCCCTGCAGTGAGCAGGGACATCTTCAACTAGGTCAGGTTGCTCAGAGCCCCGTCCAACCTGACCTGGAATGTTTCCAGGGATGGGGCATCTCCAACCTCTCTGGGCAACCTGTTCCAGTGTTTCACCACCCTCACTGTAAAACAGTTCTTCCTTATATCTAGTTTGAATCTACCCTCTTTTAGTTTAAAACCATTACCCCTTGTCCTATCGCTACAGACCATTCAAAAAGTCTGTCCCCATCTTTCTTATGAGCCCCCTTTAGGTATTGAAAGGCTGAAATAAGGTCTCCCCAGAGCTTTGTCTTCTCCAGGCTGAACAACCCCAACTCTCTCAGCCTTTCCTCATAGGAGAGGTGTTTCATCCCTCTGATCATCTTTGTGGCTCTCCTCTGGACCTGCTCCAAGAGGTCCATGTCTTTCCTGTGCTGAGGACTCCAGAGCTGGACGCAGTACTCCAGGTGGGGTTTCACCAGAGAAGAGTAGAGGAGCAGAATCACCTCCATCGACCTGCTGGCTGGTGGTGTCACACCACCTTTCTGAGATCAGAGCTCCCAGTGTGACAATACTAACACTTATCCACCTGCTAACACCTGTGTAATTGATGAAAGCACTGTAGAGGATATTGCATAAGGGGAGAGGGGTAGGAGCATTTGCCGTTTTAGGTTTGGTTTTCTACATTTATTAGCACACCTGAAAATAGCCATTTATCTGTCAGCCTGAATATTGATTCTGCATTTGTGATCGTTCAATTCCTCTTGAGGTCATTCATAATCATGTCACCTAAAGCATCAAATATCTTCCCAGATTTGCATCAAGACCACCTCCTTTTCTGATGTTCAAGGATCACATTTTTCCAGACATGTGCCTTGGTTTGGTTGATAATTGAGTGCTAATTCAGTGCAACTATATGTTTTGTTTTCTTTTCTGCTAATCTTCTCATTCACCCTGCTTAAGAAAGTACACTTATTTTGAATCTACAGAAGGTTCACTAAACTGCTGTCATTTAGTTGATTTCAAATGCTACCTTTCAATTGCTTAAATATTGCTGGGACAATCTGTTTCTTTCCAATCTCTTATGTCTATAGATCAGACAATAATCACATCTACAATACTGTACTACTCACTCATTTCCACTTCAATCAGTTTCTTCTAGAAGAATCAACCTCCTTATATTTCCTGGTCTACATATCTCATCTATTTTTCAGTCTCTTCTAAATACATATATTTTCTCCATTAGTCCTATCTTTATAATATCTGGTTTTACTCATTAGTTTACACTGGTAAATCTCTCTTTTCCTAGTGCTGCTTGAGTAATGCAAACTGATACGTAAATGAGAACAATGACTTTGGCTCACAGTTGCTTGTTAAAAAATCTTCTCATTAATGTTTTTTTTCTATTCACTGGTTAAATTTTGACACCCTGACAATTGAAATGGGGCACAGAGTACTAATTATTTTTGTTGTTACATAATTTTTTAAAATGTGGCATTCATGCATATCAGAATTAATATTGCATGACTCAGGGGAATGGTTCTCCACAAAGGGTGAAATAACACCATCAACAAAAACATTGCTTTTTAGTCTGTAAATACTTATGTAAGTAGCAAATGAATTATTAAAAAACAGGGTTGATTAATGAAGGATTTTCACATGTGAAAGCTAAGTTTTTTTATCGCTATTATTTAAAATAAAAAGCCTAATCAAGTCTAGAGAAACATAATGGGAACCTGCATAATAGATGCGATGGTAGCAAAGGGTCAGTTGAGTTTGCACTGAAGACAATGACAATATTGTACTTGTTCAAATGTGAATAGTCTTAGATGCTGAAGACATTTCATTGCATGCTTGCATAATATGTGCCCTCACGCTGCGGGCTTGAGATGAAAAACTGCTCTTTTAAGAATACACTCACTCACATACTTAAAAATAAATTATTTAACTGCAGTTGATGATACACAAAATTCTCACTCTGCTTAATATCTGACAGGTAGTATTAGCAAGAGTAAGCAATAAGTTAACATTTTTCCTATATTTCATTTTCTTTGCTTTTGAAGTTCGAAGAAAAACTTGGGAATGTTATAACTACGGAGGTAGAAGTGATTCTTTACATGTGCTACTGTTGATGTCATATTTCTACTATCCTAATGAGGGGTACACCTCAGCTTCTCTTTCCAACTCATTGATTTTGGTAGGAATTAGATACCCAGTGCAAATTCTGTAGAGGATTTAGTTGGCTGAAGTTGTTTTTTGAATGCTGAGTTTTGTCTATATCTAGGAAGGTGTTACACAGCTGGGAACAATTGCTTCTGGCAACAAATTTCAGTTGCTGATTAGGAAAATAGTGGGCCAGTGCAAAAATATTAAGTATAACAGTGTCTGAATCACTTGTTGCACCTTAATGATGGCTTCAGAAGTACTGGAAGCTACTCAGCTAATTCTTAGATATCTTAATACATTAGTGTAGCTTCTGAAGTGGCGAGCAGAACAAACTTTATCCTTTAAAACCTCCAACACGATGTTGGAGGCCCCCTGTTACTAAATATCTAGTAACCTTCCAAGCAGTAGGATATCCAGGCCCTTCTCAGACTAAAGCTTAAATTGAATTTTTATTTTCTTAGTGTCTAAAGGTAGAAGCAAAAATGAGAAAACCTACTGTCTTCTTCTTATAATACACAAAATGCTACAGTTCATTTCTGCAAAAGCTTATATTCTAATTCAAAAAGCACTACAAACATAATGTAGAAGCAAAGAGCTTTGAGGTGGAAGGGGTAAGGTCCCTATCACTAAGCAAATTAAATGGCTGTTCATCTTCATGGTTGTGAGTCACCTGAAAGCTTTTTTTTCCTTGTCTTTAATATATACTTTATACAGTAGCGTGTGTGTGTATGAATACGTATTTATAAGGGAAATAGTTAAGGCTGGCACAACAAACTCAAAATAACAGACAAGAGCCATTATCCCCTCTTTATAGGTATTCTAAGTGCTAAAGAAAGGAGCTGAGCTTAAAATGTTGTTTACCATATCCAGTATATCACAGAATCACAGAATCACAGAATTGTATAGGTTGGAAAAGACCTTTAAGATCATCGAGTCCAACCGTAAACCTAACACTACCAAGACCACCACTAAACCATGTCCCTAAGCACCTCATCCAAACGTCTTTTAAATACCTCCAGGGATGGCGACTCAACCACTTCCCTGGGCAGCCTGTTCCAATGCTTGATAACCCTTTCAGGGAAGTAAAATTTCCTAATAACACACAGTCTCTGCATCTAAGAGATGAATATAATTCTCAGCTTCCTAATGAACTCTTCCCCTTTCCTGCCATTTCAAAATGTCAATGACTCAATAACTAGTTGGGTGGAAGGTACAAAACTGGTTAACTATGGAATTGAACAGCTATTGGGCACAAACAGTCATGCATCCATTTATTCACACATCTCTCTGGTATGCTTATGTTTATCGAAAACACTCATTTATCTTAGAATGCAAATTAGAAATACATTTTGTTATTTTTACCTGCCCCCCCATCGCCCGCAATTACGTTTCTCTCAGACAGTTACGTGATGTGTAGTGTAGGATTTTTCCCTTGTAAAATAACATGTAAGCAATTAATTAGTAGATTCTTGACCCACTTGAAGAAGGAAAGAATCAGATCTTAACTCATACTAAAGTCTTTTAAAAAGGTGTTGTATGTGTGTGAGATGGAAATGTCAAGTTCTTGCCCTGGCCAAGAGCTGAATACAATGCAAGCAGCCTTGTGAGCTTTGACATGAGACATGAATCAATAACTAGTGGGAGAAAAATACCTGAGCCTTCTGGAAAGGTATGCCATGATATCACTGTGGGCTGATCATGGGCTTGTGGTGACATCTTGCCATAGAGACTCTCAGTGGCAGAGACCAGGAGGGATGTAGTTCTGTGGCCATCTGACATCCCACAGAAGCAGTGAGTCCAAGGGGAAAATATCCATGTTGATGCCGAGCTGCTACACAGGAGCCCAATGTTGAGATGGGCTGGACTGTTGCATTCATCACGCTTGGCTGTGCTGGTTCATTGGAGTGCTAACTGGGGGACGGGGAGCCCCCATTAACACTCTGTGGGGGTGTGTGTGTGTTTGAGTGCATGCAAAGTTCTCCCTGACACAGCCTCCCTCACTTAGTAAACTCAATGAACTGGGCTTTTAGCAGTGTGACGTTGTTTGGGATGCGAGTGTTGAAGAGTTCACTTGTAAATACTGTGTGAGAGGTGGGCACCATTCTCTAAACTGAAAGGTCTTCCTCAGGACAATATTTTCCCACAAGAGTTTAAGCATGAGAGAGAAAAAAATGGTTTTTTACAGAAGTGCCTGAAGGCACCAATGACTACATGAATTACGTTAAGAAAAAAGCCAGCACACACACAGCTGGGAGCCTCTGGCTCTGAGGACAAATGGCAGAGACTGTTTGCATTTCACCTACCTAGCACCTGGTTTCCTGCAATACTCCTAAGACATGATAATCACTTTCCCTATGTGTGTGTGTATATGCGTCTGTGTGTTCAATTCAAGGTATATAAAGTAATGTGAGGGCTGTTCAGGCAGTTTCTGAAAACAGTTTCACAGCATGAAACTGATAGATGTGTCACACCACAAGCCATGGAAGTAGGGAGGACAGAGAATGCAAGGCTTCCTCAGCTAGTATTGGAGATCTGTCTGACCTAGAGAGAGAGACAAACCTGGTGCAATCTTGTCCATGATGTCTACTGTGGAGCTTCCTCACCCTGTGCTATAGCTCCAGCCCAAGGTCAGAGAAGTGCTAGTTTACATGGACCCAAAATCCCATACCTTGCTAACCACTGAGCAGTGCAGACATCAGAGGTCTAGTGCACAAACTCATTTAGATATCACCAACAATACTGGGGCTAATAGTACTAGGAATGCTTCAAGCACAGAGAAGAAAAAGAGAATACTTACTCCAAAATATTATTTAAACATATAAATTTGAGAAAATAAACAATATAATCACCTTTTTTGAAACATTACAAACTACTGCAGTGTTATTGAGAGACTCCCCATAAGCAATATAGTTACAAGACATAGCTCTCTTGCATTCCAGGCCATGACCATAAGTGCTAATTTGCACACTAAAGCAATATTTCACCTGTCGTTATGCAAAATAAGTTGTACTTCCCCGTTTTATCCATGCTCTGTTGACTGATTGTGTTCCCAGTAGAAGACGTCGTAAGAATGGAACAAAGGACCCTCAAAACTCTTATGCACCACACCTCATCATCCTCATAAGGACATCAATGCCAGCAGCAATGCTAGGACAGCATACTATGTTTTAGTAAATAACTAATAAGTGTTTATAATTACTAAGACTCTGAAAGTTTTGTTTTGTTTTGTTTTGTTTTCCTACATGGTAGTGGAAAAGTAAGATCTATTTCTAATTAATATAAAAGCTTTACTTCTGCATATCCAATGGCTTTGTAAATTCAGAAGTCTGATATTGATTTTTTGGAGATCATTTGCTGTAAATTATTCACATGAAACGATTGACAGTAAATGTAATGAATGGGCACTTACAGGATGCTCAGTACAGTTCTATAATGTAAAACCAACTGAAAAAGGATCTATTTTAACATGTTTTTTAAGTTAACAGAGAATAACCTACCTGGGTCATAGCCAACATATATGATTTTCTCAGTCTGTAGTTATTAAGTCAGTCTTATTACATAATTCAGGTAAAATATAAAAGCAAATTCTTGCTTTTTCAGTGAAAAGTAGCTCTTCCATCCTCTGGCAGCCAGAATTTAAACTATAATAAATCAAACTTATCTGTAATACAATTCCATTGCTATAATTTAAACTGCATCAGAATTAAGTTTGTCTTTAAAAACCTTTTTGTGACAAGAGCTTGCAGGTATCCTTATCTTTTTGCTTTAGCCCACTTCCCTAGAAGCATGCTTCAAAAGCATTTTTCGCTTACCGGGTCTGGGCTTGCAGGCTGATACCACTGCCAGGCTCAACAGTATGGGTGATAGTAGCCAGAGTGCAGAAGATGGCTGTTTCCCAACACCACCCCTTTCATCCTTTGGAGGTGAGGTGCTTCCTCAGGACAATGTTAATCCAAGAAGGGAGGAGCATCAAGAATGGGAGCCACTGCAAGGTCATGAAAAATCAGGGGCTTCTCACCCTCCAGCTGGGCCTCCTTTGCAATTTGGAGCAATTATAGCAACTATTCCAAGTTGCAACAGATCGACCATGTTGGGGTCTGGCCTTTGAGCAGAACACCTTAAGGCTCTTGAGTATAACCATGGAGCTGTAGCTGTCCATTTCCATGCACTAGGCCACCTCCATATAAGTGCCAAAGGAGATCCACTGGATCAAATTCCCGTGCTCCTGAGACAGCTTCCTTCAAATAAAGGCCAGGATTGCAGTCTTCTCCCCATGCCCTTTGCCATTAGCGCCAGATCCCTGGAGCAAGCTGAGAAAAATTAGGAGGATGAGGTTCTGCAGTTCTCAGGAGTGGGGTTTTTTCATAATAGGACACCACGGTGTGTGTCCAGAGTGATGAAAGCATGGGTGGAGCAGTGCGTGGTGGGGCAGCCTATACTGAGACCTGTGGATGGGAGAGAAAGGCAGTGCAGGAAAATTACATGGCTTTGGCCATACTGCTTAGTGGTACCATTCTCTGCCCCGAGCTATCTCCTGTGCCAGGAAACAGGAATTGTTTGCTAGTGCTAGTGTTAGCTGACCTGCGCTAGTGACTATTCTAAAAATGCAACAGAATAAACATTTACATGCTGGGTGCACATCATGGCCTTGTTGCATTTCCTAGGGTAACGTAGCCTTTTCTACTAAATATTACCTTGAATTTTAAACATGTGCTTTATATGCGCACTCCTCTGTGACATAAAACACACTGAGGCCACGCATTGACCTGCAAAACAATGGAAAAGATAACTCCTTTAGAGATATACCAGGCAAAATGCTATGTGAAGGAATATGAGGTTTCCTACCGTTCATGTACGTACATAAGAATCTAGGTCTGCTAGACCATCTAAATTAGGTTTATGTCTCCAGGATGACTAGAACCTTTATTTTCACTCTCTCTCAGTCTGTGTCAAACAGAAGCCTTTCTTTCATCTGAATGTCATGTTTTCCTCTTCTGGACTAGTAGTTTATCCTCTCTCTATCTTATAACTTACTTTTCTGCTGTGTTAAGGCCAAACTTACTCAGATGTTTATAAATGCTTTCCTGAATACAAATATGTTCTTGAATTAAGAATGAACAGTGATAAAAACTGAGTGCATAAACATTGAAAACAAAGTCAACTTCAGGTATTTAAAAAGCTTTCTTACATCATAGTTTATATATAGTGTTGGTTGCTTGCTATTCCTGTTAGTCAATGAGTCCCTAGCTTTGATCATAGTTTAGCAGATTGTGTCAGGACAACCACTCCTTTCTTCCAACCAAAATGCTAGAAAAGATGGACATCTTTCTTGGAATGAGATTTGACTTTTTTTCATATGTGTATGAAGCTATAATTTTGTTGAACACCTTGTCCATAGGAGGATTGTGCCCAGCAGAAAACTAAGATCTTTTTTCTGACAGAGGGCCTTTGCTGACTTAGCCCGTAATGCTTTAGCTATGCAAAAGCTCCCAACTGAGACACATTATTGTGCAGAGAGTACAATATTTTGTGGATGCTTATTGCCAGAGTAAATCAAAAGACATGTCAGACAAATTCATTTTCATTGCAATCACTGGCAGGGCAGGGCCAGTTTCAAGCAAGAGAAATAAAGAATGCGAGCAACTCATCTAACTGGCAAGTATGACAAAAATACACTAGTCATTTCTACATTTTCCTGCCAGAACAATTTCTTCTTTAAAATGCTTATTCATCCACAGTAATATAAAATGTGTCACAGAATCACGGAGGTTGGAAGGGAGATTTTTCTAGTCCAACCCTCTGCTCAGAGCAAGGTCAACCTGCTCAAAAGCAGATTGCTCAGGGCCATGTCCAGTCAGGTTTTGAATAGCTCCAAGGATGAAGAATCCACAACCAGCCTAGGCAACCTGTTCCAGTGTTCAATCATCCTTACAGAAAATAAGTTTTTTCTTTTGTTTAAATGAAATTTCCCATATTTCTGCCTCTTGCCCATTCATGGTGGCATCACTGAGAAGAGTCTGGCTCTGTCTTTTGTACTCCTGCCATTAGGTATTTGTACACATTGATAAGATCCCCCTGAACCTTCTCTTCTCCAGGCTACACAGTCCCAGCTCTCAGCCTCCCCTTGTATGAGAGATGCTACAGTCCTTTAAAAATCTTTGTATAATTATATGAACAAAAATATTTTAAATAATATTATATACACATTTACTCCTTTGCCAAATATGAAGCTGTCATAATTTATAGGTGAAAGTATTTTTTCTTTTGTTCTTTAGCATGTTTACCCAGATTCTGGCATAGTTATTTCCAGAAGGTGCTTCGTTGTTTTTTTTTTTAATTGTTTCATAAATCATGTCTCTGAAGCTACTTAAAATCCTTCTCCCCTGCCCCCCTCCACAAAAGATGCAGTTCCTCATGCTCCGTTAAGCAAGTACATTGGAGTTTCTCCTAGAAAGGTAAACTCCTGATTGCTTATTTTTCTGTTGTCCTCATGCATTGCAGGAAAAATTCAACAATAGAAAAAAATAACAGACTAATCTCTTTCCCTCTAAGAGCTTGAGCTTGTGCCTGAAGCAATAGGTCTAGTCATCTGCAAAGACTTGGTCATTACTTGTTGAATTCATTATTATTTTAGTCTGGTTTATTTTCATACAAAAATGAGTCCCAGTTGCACAAGCATATTTGCTAATGATATGTTGCAAACCCATGCACATATGTAAAAATACATATTTTTGTGTTCTGCCCTCCACTAAATCTCATTTCTTTTCCTTTTAGTTCCCTGAAAAAATCATTGCTATTTCATCTAAACTCAGCTCCCAGTCATTGCTAAGCGATTAATTATTTTTAAGCACAAGGTCCTATAAACAAGTGATGGTCAGTGAATATGAAATTCTCTTCCCAATTTTCACATATACATTGAACCAGTTTCTTGATTTAAATTTTATCTTAAAAACTTGATGTACTCTGCAGCTTGTGGTTGACTCTATGTAAAGTGCTTTGTGATGACATGTAGGGGGGATGATATAAAAATCCAGTTTGCAGCACTGAGAGGTGCAAAGGTAGATTCATTTCTTTTTTTTTCCTGTTGGTCAGTTTAAGCCAGAATAAGGGAGCAATCTAAAAAAAAAAAAGGGAACTTTTCACATTTTTACTGTGTTTGATGCTGAGGTTCCTTGACTATTGTGTTGAAAATGTTAAGGATCAGTATTTTGCATACTGTGCAAAATATATATATTGCAAAATATTCTCAACATCCTAAGAAGTTGGTGTGATCCTTGTGCTACCTTATCTATTCAAGGAAGGAGTCATGGAGAATGGGAAAATGCAGCCTATATTTTGTGATAAACTTCAACATCATTTCCTTAAAAGTCAAGTTGAAAGCATTCCTCTAGCATGCATTTATTTCCAAACAGTTATTCATGAGCTTTAACCCCCACAGAACAGAGTTTTTAAGGAACATCAGGCAATAAAAATTTTAGAAAGTACTAACAGTTGCCATGGTTCACCCATCTATCTATTCTGGGGATTTTATCCAGTCACTGTCATCATAGCCACGAGTTTCAAAAACTGTCCTTTTAAAATTTAAGAGGTGCGTTGGCCAATGCAATTTGGATATAGGCTCAACCACCGTTCAGGAAATTTTTTTCTTTTTAATTCTTTCATGAGATATATGAACAAATAGAAATTTTAGATCAAATTCTAGTACAGGAATCTGGAAGTTACCTTTGAACTGAGCTCCATTTGCATATCTTCAATACTGATCATGGCAATAAATCACACCTAAAAACATAATCCTAATTATTTGTCAAATTCTTATCAGCATATAAAATTACCATCAATTTAATAATCAGCTCACAGCTTCCAAAGTAACAATTTTGCACAGCTATAACTTTCCATAATCAATAGTGATATTTCTTTATTCTTCATCTCAAAATGTTAACATTTAAAATCCATCAAATTACATTATAAACTTACAAAAGATATTACCTTGAGACTGTCAGATAATGACTAATTAATATTCCTTAATATTGCAGAATTACTTAAGTAGTGTACATCAATGAAGATATTAAATCAGTCAGTTGTGCATGTGACCCATTCACAGTCCTCTGTATATCAAACCTGAATTTTTAGGAGATACATCTTTAGCTCCAAATGAACAGATAACACATAGAAAAAAATTTCTACATGTAATCTTCCATCTTCCAGATAACTTTCGGATAAGTTATTTGTGTCCATGGATACCAAGTCATTGTGAACAGCATTCATTTTAAGCATTGTGAATAATAACATTACCTTTCAAACCTAACCTTCAGTACTTAAATTTCCTCTGTCAGATTTCAGTGATAAACCACATATGGATATAATTAAGGCATGAAACCCAGCATTTAGTCTAATCTCTTGTCTTGGAAAATGATCTGTGCAATCTGTTTGATGTAGAACTTCACAGCCAGGACTGTGGTTGTGCTCATGCAACTATTAGTGGCTGATAGTGAAGGCTGGAATCAATTTTGTTTAATGCAATATATTTAAACCTGTTACACAGTCCAGAAGAGGGCATCTCATACATTTATTCTACTGTTAGTATCTGAGCATGTAGCAATCATCTTCAACAGTGTTCAAAACACTGAGAAATGTTATTGGCAGTAGACCACTTTTCCATTTTTGTTTTTAAATCAAAACTGTTGCAATTATGAATCTGCTTTAATGTGCTTCAGTACTAAGGGAAACTTATTAACCATTTCTGGAAATTCTGCTTGTTTAAAAACTTATACCCTCCCATCTCCACTGCATTTTTTAAATACCAGGAATAAAAGCAGTATGTCAGTACACACATAGGTACACATATGTACATTTTTATGACAAATAAAACAGATCCCTCTTTTCCCACAATTGAACTTTATTTTTTCTCTCTCTCTTATGCCTTTTTTGAAAGGAGCACAAAACTAACAACAAAAAGTAAGAAAGCAAGACGGTCATTTTAAAAATTGGAGATGGCTGTAATTTTCTGCTCCAAAGGATACAGTGGAAAGAAGGTTTGATACTTACTTGTTCAGACCTTTACAGCCCACTCTATTTGCCAGCATTTCACACAGAACTGCTAACAGCCGTGGAGGGTCAACTCCTTGTTGAAATTTGGACCCAATTTTTCTGGCATATTTTCGTGGAAAAACTATTCTAGAAACTTGAAAGTGGCTGAGCAGAAGGCTTTATATAATATTGAGTTGTATAATGCTCAGCAAACATGATACAAAAGATTTTTCTGATGAAGCTGTATTATGTTGCAAACTATATAAGCCATTAGGTGGTCTTTAGTATGACCATTGTTAATGTTCTGTTCCATTTATACCTATTAAAAAAAGTTTTGGAAAACAAGAGATGCTGAATGTTATCTTAAATCCTCATATGTTATGTTGAATGCTCATATGGTTGTGTGCCATCATATTCCCTTTATAGTTGTTACTTGTTCTGACTATTATTTTTCATTATTACTGGTAACTGCTATAATGTCATTACTACTGAAACATTTCCATTTATAAGTTAGTTAAATATAGGGAATAATTTTAAAATAACATTAATTTTGTATTGAAACACCCATCTAATTATCCCTGATATTATTTTTATGGTATAATATCACTTATGGCAAAATCATTTTTAACATGTGCTTTTATTATTGGAAGAATAAATTAATTCCAATATGAGTATTATTTAGAACTACTACATGAGAGTAACTAACATGTTACAAACATATCATATTTTAGTACCACAAAAAGTGGTGTTTTAAGTAAATATTTCATAATTCTGTTTAATAGTGGCCAGAATGATTATTATTTAAACATGTTCTCAGTTCCTTTATCATACAGAACATGGGTGCAGGCTATCAGATCATACACAGTATAGCATGATTAAATCTGTTTCCGCTTATTTTTACTTTAGGTGTTCTTGTCTCATTTTACTGTTAACATTTTAATGGAATTTCCATACTACAAAATTATGCAAAAGTTTCTCAAATCCACCTCTCCTGTTCAGGTTACATACAGATACTACCTCAAATGGCCCCTAATCATAAGTATACAGATTGGGGAGCAGGGAGATAGATGTAATTAATTTACTTAGAAATGTCATAAAACTCAGTCATGTATAATAAAATTACACAGCAATAAATATGTAAACATCATTTAATTCCATCATAAACTCTGATGTGACAGAAGTAGTGATGAATAGTAATGTAGGATGAAGCTTATTCTTGACAATCAAACATTTTTATTAGAGAGGTCAACTTTATGGTATTTAAGATGTATATTTCTTTAAGAAAAGTATATGGGTTCATATTCATCAACAATTAAAACTGGAAAGATCCACTGATACTTAATCCTCCTAAACTAACTTAAAAATATATTTTACTGTGGTGTAAGCTTAAATACATTATTGGAAAATGGGTATAAGCATCAGAAGAAGACTTCCAGTATTTTATTTTAAATTATGCTCCCATTCAACAAACACCATACAAACAAAAAGAAAACAAAGCCTTAAACTCCTCCCCATATTTGAAATATTTGTCTTTACATTGAAAATACTGAATCAGGTAAGATTGCTAAAACAGTATGATTCCTTCTTGTAAAATGTAATAAAAAATAGCCAAAAAAGAGCTGTAGACCAGAGAAATGAATCGTTTTTAAAATTACACAAAAAACTATGCTGGAAGAACATCTTAAAAAATAAATAATAATAAGAAAAAGATACAAATAAGGCAATGGTGAGTTATGTTTCACTTAACACATTAATCTTTCCTCTTAAAGGTTTTATCCTGTGCATTTGATAAGACAGTATAAGCACAACTAAAAAGTATAATCATGCATTAGAGAGTCTATCATAAATGTATATTAAGAGTGTGGCACATAGAATTTTAACCATATATTTCTCTGCATGGAGTCCTCTCTATTTTCTTGCAGGCTTTGAGATGAGCAGATGAACTGACCCCCTGAGATACTTGCCAGGCTTTTTTCTATGACTTTGTGTTAAACAAAAAAATAACTCTCTATGCCTTGCTTCACATCATGCCTGGACTTGTAGGATGAAAGTATGCATTAGCTGAGGTGAGAGTTGTCGTAAAGGATACACACAATAGCCTTTTCCCAAATCCTAATGCAGTCCTCATGCACAGCATGGCAATTACAGTGAAAAAGAGTCTGCTACATTAGCTATGTAAAGGGAACTGGAAAACTGTATTATTGCAGGTACATACCAAAATGCAAAAGAAAAAGATACACATGGGATGGCTTTAGAATTATAAATTGGTATAATTTATCAGAGTTCATCCGCAATATGGAGAAGCCAAGGGATGCAGAACTGAAACTGCCAGCATTAGCACAATGTCAGTATTTTCATTCCTGACCCTCTGACACCTTTGAGCAACAAATAAGTGCATTAAATCTAAAGCTTTCAATCTGAGTATTGGAAGGGTTCATGTTTTTGAAGGTAGGAATCCTTTATCAAAATTCAAGTTTACTTCAGAAAGGTTTAAGAAGTGATTATCCTGAACTGTCATAAAAATTGGTTCCACTTAAGAACAGTGAGAAATGATATATAATTAGCAAATATAACTGCAGCACATTTTTCTAAATAAGTGGAAGAACTCTGAAATTATACTGACAACAGTTAACCATCATGAATGCACTAAAGGAAGTAAAGAAAGTGGTGAGATTCACCTGATGAGTTTTCAGTAGAGAATCAGATAACCTGAAATGCTTATTTCCAGGTTAAAAGTAAAAACAATAATAGTTGAATAAACCATGATTTCAAAATTATAACTTACTACAGGCAGAGTAGTATACCTTTATTAAGATTGCCAGGCATATCATATTTTCATATTTTATATGCAGTCTCTTTAGCATAAAGAAAATTCCAGTTTCTTGAACACTCATACCATCTTTTGAATTTGAAGACTTTAATTATACGTCTTTTTTTCCTCCTTTGAATTAAAAAAATGAATTAACTCACTGTTACCTAAACCCGTGTTTTCTTCAACCAGTAACTTTTGATTACTTCTTACCAAAACTGAGTCTAATACAGGGTCATCTCTTATTTGTTCAGTGACTATTTAGTGAAGAATATGGGTGGGTAATGTAGGTAATAAAATGTCAAAACAAAGAAAAAAAGAAAAAAAGAAAAAGTCCTCCCATGACTATTACAATTTGTTCACTTTTTTTAAGATTATTTTGATCCAGGCCAATTCTGTTATTATTATGCTGTCATTCCATTCTCTCTGTGTTTTTTCAGCTCTTTAATGCTCATTCCTCCTTGAACACCTTTTATAATATTTCTTGGTTTTTTAACTTTTAGTAATTGAGTTCCACTGTTAGTGACTAGCCCACCATCTTTCTAATAACCTTACGGTATCTACTTCACACATGTAGGTCTGGTTCTTCTGTTTGTTGACCCACCTGGCTCTGTCTTTGAACTTGTTTGTAAATTCTGCAGTTATTTCTTGCTGACTATATTCAACTAGCTATGTGCAACTCTTTCATTAACAGTTATCACCTACTTTGCTATTGTGTTACTATTACATCTTCCTCCCTTATGATAATTCTTTGTCTATTGTAATGTCCCGTGACTCTTTTTTTTCTTTTTATGTGTGTTAAAAGCAGGCATGGCAATTGCATAGTGAGTCCAAATTTGTCGCCTTTGAATTTCAGGATCTTTACAATCATGGCAGCCTGAAGGCTAGATTTTTCCAAAATGGACTTGATCCAATCACAGGATCTTGTGTTTCTGAACACCTACCTATGGCTGAAGGTCTCAAAAACCCAGTCAATGTTATTTTACCTCCATAGTCATCTGTCTATTTTTGCAGTTTATTCAATCCTTCCACCTGCTTTTTTTAAAGATGAGAAAAATAACACTTGAAATCCTTTAAGATTTTAATTCTTTGACTGCCTCATAGGTTGGCAAAGTAATTCTTGATACTTTAGGAGGAATCTGTCAAATTTATCATGATGGATGAATAGCAGATTCTACTGTGTTCACCTTAGGATTTTATTCAGCCTCACATGAACACCTGCTTCTCTTTCCTCTTTCATATGATTTGGTCTCATTTCTCCTGTTTCTCCAGGCTGTAGCTTTCTCCCATCATACCTTTCTATGCTTTTGCAGTACTAGCTGTTATTTTCTTCTTCTTCTTCTTTTTTATTTTTATATTTTATTTGCAAATGCATCATCTTATACTACCTGTTTTTTCTCCAGCAGTAAATCTTTTTCTGAGCATTCTTCTCCTCCATTTTCTATGTTCTTGGAGACTCTTTTCCATAAGCTTCTCAAATATAAAGTCCTTCCATTTAGACAGCAGCTCAGTAGCCACTAGGTCTTGGTCAAGTGACACTACAATCTTTCATTGAGGCACCATTCAAAATCAAGGAAGAAAAGGTGGCCTCTTATTTCATCGTTGTCATTGTCTCCTCCATTCTTCAGATCCTCTGCAGCTCTGCATCACTATCACCTTATTTTCCTTAGTTCCAACTCTGAAGAAAAAAAAAAGTTTAGTTCGTTCTCTCAGATACCACAGGATATAGGATATAAGATATGAGAAGAGACATGACAGGGAAAAGAAAGATGCTGAGACAAGCAGGGGACAAAAAGAAGACAAGCATAATCTGTGTCTGCCACAGCACTTGAATCAATAAGAACTAATAGAAATAAGATATTTTTCTGACAGAGTTCTATATGATTCATTCACAGTTTCCTGTTTTGGTTATGAATAAGATAGATGGAGTATGATACCATTCATAATAATTTGTATTTATTAAAACAAGGAAAGTGGATGAAAAAAGTTGTAAATTAACTCTTTAAAAATTAAATCAGAATTAAGATTACCTCAACTAATTTGTATTCTTACCTAGCTTTGGTCAATTGACTTTATTGGATCTATGTTGATTTACATTGTCTGAGAAGTTTGTCTATGTCTGGTGTATGGCATTAATTTAAATAGGGCACATATAATGTCAGATTAATGTCAGGAAGCCAAGAACTTGAAATGCATGATGGGCTGTCCTGGAATATTTATGGCTGCTAATGAGTAGTTATCATCACTTCCAAAATCACACGCAACATAATTTCCCTTCAAACAGGTATTGAGTCTATTTTCATTTGCTTAGGAAGACTTCTTTTTGAGAAATATTAGAAACTAATATGATAGAGTTATAGTTTACACTGAAGTTCAAAGGAATTTCAACTTGTGTGAAAAGTTTGGAGAATGCTATAATAAAACCTTATTCTAGGAAAAAGTTTTGTGGTGGTTTTTTGTGGGTTTGGGGAGAAGGTGTTTGTTTGGTTTTGGGTTTTGTTTTGTTTTGTTTTTCAGCTAGGATTCAAAAGGCCAACAAAAAATTCCAGGATGTTTCACATTATCTTCTTTTCACCTGTATGTCTCATCACAATGATATATCCCTAACACTAGCTTTGTGTTGCCATTCATTTTATACTGAATATTGAGTTACATTCTTAGACACAAAGTATTTACAGAGGTATCAATATAAATTATACCAGCACACCATTTTCCCTTTAATAAGCCAGAGTGAACCTTTACTGGCTCTGAAAAAATCTGTCAAGATTTTTTTCACATTGTTCGCTTCAGCTCTGTGTTAGCTACAGCAGAAGGAGACTTGCTGTGGAAAGGACTGAACCTGCCCTGAAGCTGGTCCGTCTCCCCAGGACCGAGGCTATAGAAAACACAGTGCAGAAACACCTAAGTGGTTTTGCAAGTGCCACTTTATGCCTTATGTATCTTGTACTAAGCCAAAGCTAATAAAGTGTTACTGAACCATGATGACTCTGTTTTGTCCGTGTCTCTGTACTTTTTGCCTTGATGTGTCCTGTAGTATCTATATTGTCTTTATTCTAACCGAGGCATCAGAGGTTCAGGTAGTGGATAGTCTGGAAAAACAGGAAAGACCAAAGCAGGGATTTGGAATCTCCCCGATGTGGAGGAACAGCACAGCACAATAAACTTCTGAAGTTGATTCAGTTTGTTTTCTTACACCACTGAAGTAACTTTATTTCCATTCATTCGGAGACAGTATTATTATGATGTTCATGGATCCAGCTTCTGCATTAACATTAAACTCATGTCCTTGAATGAGGGATGTGAAGAGCCAAGCTGATCCATCCTTCTGCAAGTGGAGGAAAAGCTCTTTGTATCTCTTTGTATCTCTGGACCCTCTTTTTTTTTCCTCTCTCTCAAGGTCTCCTACAGGACTTTGAGAGGAAAGGTCCTACAGGACCTCCTAAAGAAAGGAGTTAGCAATCTTTCAAGGTTATGTTCCATCTTTCAAAAGCTATGTTTTTATTTCCCAAATTCTCTCTTGAAATACCTCACTCAGGACTCTTTCACTTCCTATCTGCTTAACATTTAGTCAAATTGTGGCCCTAAATGAGAATACCCAAGTAAACACACAATAATAGCCAACAGAGGGATAGTAAGAGTTAAAAAATGTCCCTATTTATCATAAATTTGATACATATTCTTGAGGGGACTTTCACTTATTACCCAAAGAGATTATAAGGTACATCTTAAACTAAAACTGCCTATTCATAAAACTAAAATATTAATCTCCTAAATAATTCAGAAAAAATAATTATTTTACAAGTTTCCCAGTTAAATGTAATTAATGCCTGGAAGTATCACAGACCGCTTGATAAATCAGAGATGTCAGAAATTCTAGCAAAGTTTTTTTCTAGTAAATCTCTTCAGTAAATAATGGTAGATCAAACACAATAATTTCTTCACATAAAAGGATTTGTATATTTTTCTGCAGAGTAACTATAAAATAGGCATCATTTTTCATGAACTAAGAGTTCTTTTTGAATCATTTTGTAGATGCTTCCTATGTTTCCTATATGTAGGCTGAAAAATGCATATTTCCCTTTAGAACAGGAAAAAGATGCAAGCAAGAGTAAGGCAATACATGGAGATCTGGTGTTTTACTAGGTTTGCATGGAGGGAAGGAGTTTGACTTGTCAGAGAAGATTTTCTCATTGGTTCAAAGCAACCCAGAGATGCAAGGTTTGGTCTCCCGAAAGATCCTTTTTTTTTGGATGATTCATTATTTTTGTGCAATACACTAAAGCCACAGAAAACCTGCCATCTGATTGCTGGCAAAACTCACATCCCAAGTAGAAGAGGACTTGCCCCATGCACTTTTTACTCCTAGCTAGAAGTTGGAATCTAATTCATCATAAGCATGTTTCTGTTGCACCACATGGTCTCTACTCATGAATAATACTTTCCTGATAGATATATAAGCAGACTTTCTGCATATAAGGGTGCTGAAAATAAAAGCCAAAACTTTCAATAGACATTATGCTGTTCTTTCCAGTGCTATCTGCCATTATCATTTATGATCATGCTGTTAGTCAGAACTTTAAACTTTTTGCTGTGTCTGATCATTAAAATGATAAAAGCATGATCTTCCTACTGCTATTGATTTTTCCATTGAATTTTCAGCCTGAACATTCTCTACCTCTGAGAGCACTCCAGCTGTGCTGCACAACAAGATAAATAACATCTTTCTGTTTCCCTGAGAAGCTGCTTTCTTCATCTTCTGATATTTCTAACTTTTCCAACTCCAGTTTATTTTTCTTCACACAAACCAGTTTATGGATTAAATGAGAAAAAAAAAAAAACCAGTCAAATGAAAAGGACATAAATGAAGACATTACTGAGAAGTTAAGATCTTTCTAAGGTTCAACTGAAATATATGCTTTCCAGATTTCACCTTTTATTTTAAAGGTTAAAGGAGGCAGCTAGAGTCTTCCTGAGAAGGAGGGGTTTCTGGTTTTCAGTGATTCCAGGTAATTGACTTCCTAAAGAAAGGAAGAAAACAGAAAATATTGTGATGTGGGTAGTTTTTATTTTGCTTTTAATGTGAAGATGTTTGAGCTTTCTTGGACTTTATTTACACTGTCAGAGTGTATTTTTCACAACAACTAGCAGATACAGCTCTCCTAAATATGAAAGCAGAACACTGTCTGCATTTTCTCTGAGCAGTGGGTCGCAGATTTTTTTTTTTCTTTCATGCATCATTCAAAATTTGTTTTAGTTATTCTGTGAAGTGAGAATATACTGTATCCTCCTTGGCAAAGAGAAAGAAAAAAAAAACAGTATTTTTGTCTGCTTTTCAACAGCACACACTTGATTAGCCACACATTTTTTTGTCATTAAGCTACAGTGCCATAAGTTACATCAATTTATCCATGAATTAGAAAAGAAAACTAATCTTTTCCTGCTTTACTATGAATGTGTTCTTTGCTGTGCAGGAACACAGAACATGGATACCTGACTTTGCAAATTCACAAGCAAAACTGGCTCACACTGAGTAGGTTTTAATATTAAAAAATATTAAAAGTATCCCTGGAAAGAAATAGAAATACTATGGCCTTAGTAACTACATATGTTCTGTGTAATCTCTATTTTCCCTCCTATGATAGGATGTTACCATTAACCATTACCATGCGTTTAATAAGTATAATTCATGACACTGCCTGCAAAATATTTTCTTTATTTTTAATTTGTAAATTTCAGTCTCTGTGGTATACACTGAACTTTATAATGCTCAAATTATCTAAAGGTTGATGTTGACATCTAATGCAATGCTTGGTCAGACATCTTAGAAGCAATCAAGATGTGCATGCAATGTTTCTTGATTGCCCTTGAGTAGACTGGGACATTACCTATCCTTAATGAGCTGCTATCAGCAGCAGAACCTAGGTGGAAACAATGCTCTAGGACCTTTTTGCAGCCTTTTGGAGCCCGGATCAGACCTTCATGAGTCTTCAGGTGACATGTTTTAATATTTAATCAAAATGACTATTATTTCATAGCATCTGAATGTGCACCACAAGCATTTTCATGCAATTAAGAATCACAGAATCACAAAATAATTGAGGTTGAAAGGGACCTCTGGAGGTCATCTTGTCCAACCCCAACCTCCCCGACTCAAGCAGGGCCACGTAGAGTGGAGGTGGTGACCCTGGTGAGGACCATGTCCAGATGGCTTTTGAATATCTCCAAGGAAATGCAGTTCATTTGTAGTTCTTCCTAGAAAAATTGTGGAGACACAGTTGGAGTTGGAGGACAGAGATATTGCTATTAGGATCACACTAAGTATGATGATATTAAATTGCATTTGTAGCTATGCTGTTGTTGTCCATGCCTTAAAAGTCCACTGCGAAGCAGTGACAATGTGTTAAAGATGGCATAACACAAGGGCTTTCATACCACCTGACTTTGGGCACCCAAACTAAAAAGTTGAGTCAAGTACTCTTCCTAGTGTTTTCTAGTCATTTGAGATAGTTACAAGTACTACGAAGGAACCTACATGATGTCTTCCTTGGATTACCATCTGAAGGATCCCCCGCTCTCTAGTTTGCCTGGAGAGGGAACCTAGGGAGAATAACTACCTACCTTAGTCTGGTAGTTATGACATCTCCCAGTCTAGCCCAGAGATACAATGCAGGAAAACAACATACTGTTGTGTAAACATCTTGTCTGCAGCTCCTCACTCCGATTAGCTAAGAAACACCATGTCACTCACCTCTGTTCTGCTAGCTGTTAGTATTCTGAATTAAAATGATGTCCAGTGTCTGGGATAACATGAATAAAACAGAAAAAAATACAACTGTCATATATATTTGAATGTGACAATCAAAAATTCAAAAGGTCTATATTTCATGCTTATAACCTATTTAAAGCCCCTAGAATAGACTCCATCAGCAACAAGAGGGGTCTCAGCTGCAAATGCAAGAAATATCCTTTCATAAACTTTCTATAAACATACTTCGTGGGTACTATACTGGTTATATTTAAAGTAGCAAATTAATCTTTTTCTGATTCTAAACAGTCCTAAGAGTAGTAAGAAAGCTGTCAATATCCATATCTTATTTTTATTCTCAACTCTTAAGCTGCCACAGTGATTGCACAAGCTTTTTCCTTAGCCTGCATATATTTAAAATACCACAAACCAGATTGTTTCCTTATTAGTAGCTAGTGACTAGGTTTTGCTGAGCCCAGGATGTTTTAGGATGATAGGCGCAGATTAAATTTACCAAAATCACTTAGATCAACAATTGATACTGTGAAGGCATCTCCAGTCCCAAAACTCGAATTGGAAAGGGCTGACTACAAGCAGATGTCTTATGGGAAGGCGAGAATAGGGTTGATACTTGAAGGTATTGAGTGATTCATTGCAGTGTTTCTGCAAACTGTTATCAGAAAGTGGAAAGACTCCATGCCTTTTTGTGTATTCCTGGTTTTGTTCAAGAAAATTTACATTTTAGTCTACAGGGGATTTCATGTTGTTCTGTCAGAGTAGCAGCAGATACTCCAGAAAATGTTCAGTGTACTAGCACAACTACCTTGGCATTGTTTTCTTTTCGTGTAATGGAATCTACTTTTTGCCTTGAAATAACAGAGCAATCATATTTAACTTGTTCTTAAATTTTATATTGAAATGTGGTTAAGTCAACCCTTGGACTGTCCCAGAGACACAGTTCTAAGCCCCTTTCTTACCTGTATTTCCCCCTTGTTCCTATGAAACACCATTTTGCATGACTGGTCAACAGCCACCCTGAAAATGTGCTTCTCTCTGCTATCTTCATTATGGCAAATGTGAGGTATACTATGTCTCACTCACCCTCTCTCTTTCCTCTTTTCTCACAGAAAGGTGAGTCTATGTAAATATTTTACATGTCAATATCTTTACTTAAATTCGCATGTATCTACATTTTATTTAATTACTACTTATTTAATACATGCATTTACATGTATTAAAATATTTACACGTAAATGTTTTTACATGCTTTGTAGGTGTACGGTGAAACCTATGTTGTCAGCTGGTGTCATGGGATTAAAGGTAGCCTCTCCAACTTCTGTATCTTCTCCTATCTTTTCTTGTTCATTCCATTTTAATAAGTCTATGCTTTGCCCTTCACTACTTCAACCCTTCCTCCATTAGACCATTCAGTGTCACTTTTCTCTCCCTTTTTTTGGTCATGACACTCGCAGGCTTCCCTATCTGCTTCTTAATGTTCCCTCATTACACTGCATGTAAAAGAAATTGAGTTCTCTGTGGCATAGCACAGTCAGAGCACAAACTCTAATAGTATAATTTAAAAAAAATGTTCAGAACAGTATCGCTGAAAACGATGCTTGAACGGCTCAGAACTACTGTTCTCATTAACAGGATGCTTTTTCTGAGCCAGCTGAGAGAAAGTCAGTGGATCTTTATAATGAAAGGTGCAGAAACATTAGGAGGAAAATGCAACAGCAACAACAAAATGTTGAAATGTGCTCTGGCATTGCAAGGTGTCAGCGCTCTGCTTTGACGGAACTGAAGCTGATATAAATTTTGACATATACTTTAATGGGAAAAGCCCTCAGTTCATTGTGAAAACTAATGTCTATTTTTGTTTGCTCTTCATGACAAGCCTATGAAAACATATTACCTGCTGTCTGGCAGTGGCATATATATATGCTATTTACATTAGAGTAGCTGCCCTTTAAAGTCTGTACAATGCATTTTGTGCAGTTTATGACTTCGGCTTTGGGCAAGGATATGAAGGTTCTAAAAGCATAGTATCCTCATGTGGGACACTTCTGGTTTTCATTAACAAAATTAAATAGCTTCCACAGGATTTTTAATCCATCACCTTTTTTTTTAAATTTCAGTAAGATTGCAGCTGAACGTGAGGAAAATATACTTGTCTAAACTACTGTATCTTATCCTGAAAGCACAACGTGACAGCTAGAATGCAGACTACCTGTGGTTAAATTAGAGATGACATACATGAATGCACCTTCTTATTAAGACACCAAATTTAAGGAGGTTTTATTTTAAATCCCTGGTTTCTTCACTGAAATAAACAGACATCCTAACCCTGCAGCTTCGAGAAAAAAATGTAACTCGTAATACTCTGTGCTGACTCTTTTTTTGCCTCAAAGAGGTCCTCTGGATATTTTTCACTCCATGTGCTCTGTATGCAATGAGAGGTAAAGTGAGATAACATACCCCACAAGCTTGCATGTGACTGTGACATTTGTCAAAGCTGTTACATTTGATGACAGCTGAAATGAATGCAGTCATCTGATTGTGCAGGCAAGTGAATCCCCTTGTCATCACTCCCAAGCCTACAAACTGCTTGGACCTATGCCAGAAGTGCTGCAGTTTTAGCAAGTGCAGTGGGTTGATATACCAATATTGCTAAGACCTAGCAAAACGCTCAGGTTAATGACAGCTGCTCTGTCAACTGCTTCCTGATGCAGCATTGTTTACAGATTAAGGAGTATAGGTAATGTTTTGATAGGTTATTTTGGGATATTGCGTTTGAATGTTTGTCTGGTTTTGTTTATTTGTTTACTTTTTTGGTTAAGCTAGCATGTGAGGAAACTGGTAAAATATACTTCTATATATCACAATGAAATAAGAGATGTTGCTATTGGGACTTTTCAGACAATACTCACTACTCTGGAACACTAAAACATGATTCTGTATTTCATCTCCCTGAGAATAAGGCAAGAATGAGACCCTTTCCACAAGGATAACAGTTAAACTATCCAAGTAAATCTTTAAATGCATGCTGTTAAGTTTTTTATCTAACTTAGATGGTAGTTGGAATAATTTCTGAATCCAAAAAAGGCCAAAGGCTTATTTTAACATCTGATTTGGCTCTGTGGGTGACTTCCTGACTTTACTAAGTCAAGCATAAATCTCTCATTGACTGCAATGAAGACAGTATTTCATCCTGCTTGTATCACTAAAGCGCAGAAAAATATACTCAGGTTTTGACAGACTCTTTACACAATTTCACTCTTCCAGAGTTAATTTCAGAACTGAACTCCTTCTGTATAAGATACACAAAATGTTTACTCCTCTGGAAACTTTCATCATTTCATACAAATTAAATCCAGGGATACCATTACATGATCCTACATGTACGGTTGCTTCCTAAGAAGATGTGAATGCAGAATGAGAAAGAAAAATCTGCAGGGTCTCAAGCAGCCTACAGGGAGCTGCAGCATACGCCAGACACACAGGCAGCTGAAGGCCTCCAAAACACCTTTTCATCTCTAACCCCTGCTGTGTCATCCTTCTTTAGAAATTTCAATTACTACATTGTCTGTCCTTCCGTACATCAAAAGCCACAAGGTTTCACTCAGATATGTTCTACTGGGTGAAAAAACTTTAGTTAGCGAAATATTTCAATCTCCAGAAAAATGAAAACATGAAGTACAGGAAGGGTATAGAAGACACTAAGGAACTGCTGGTGCCCGAGTCCCCATACAAACAGAGAACCTCTGCTGCTGTCCCTGCCCTTATCTTTCAAGTTCTGCAAGGCCAGGGGGGCTTCTCAGCCTCGACATTTTTTTCTTCTTCTGATCTACATCGCTTGCTGAATTCCTATCTTTTATGCCTCCAGGCACTAACCAGGACTTCTTAATGGTAAATGGAGAACAGTATTAGCCAGATATGCTGACCCCCTACAAAACAACCTGAAATAACAGAGAAGCACGGAGAGTGGTAGAGAACTTAACAGGAGTTTGGATCTCAAGATATGGAGGCACTGAATGAGGAGATGCATAAGCAAGATTTCACTAAGCAACATCCAGAAGAGATGAGGATCCTGCCCTGAATCAGTGCATGGATTGTTTTTCTTTGCCTTTGGCACATATCGATAACTACTGTTGATAGCCAGAAACAAACACTACGTTGCCCTCATGATCAACAAAAGTAACCTATATACATGTGATTTTTTTTTTAAGTGCTTGTTAAACATGCCCCCCCGGCCATCGGTCCTGGAATTTCTTCACAATTGCTAAATCCTTCAAATCTTATCAAACCAGCATTTGCTGCCTTTAACATCTTCTGTTCATGATCTAGCAAGAGGGAGAGAATTATGACAGCCTAATCTAGCAGGAATTATTTATATTCTTACTTAGTGAGAATAAATAACCCTAACCTATGCTGAGCTTCCTCTTGATGATTTTGTCAAAAATCTAAGAGTGTTTTCAAGTGAAGAAAGCCTCAACTCTAAAACTGCCTCTGTAAAAAGAGCATTGCTGTCTCTTGTTGTTTGCTAATGAAGCGACCACCACATTTTCTAGTTTTCCAAACAGAAAAAAGTTCCTGCTTTTTTAGCCACAAAGATTCCATCTGTCCCTAAAAGGCATTTCCTCCCCCAGTGTCAGTATCAAACATGAATCAACTGATCAAAAAACATGCTCCTGTTTTTATCAGTCATCTTTTATGAAGTCTTGACTACTTGTGATTGTAGATAAATCAGAAAGCATACAACAGGACTTTTTTTGGTCCCAAGTCCTTTTTAAGTCTGATTAGGGAGAAAAGAGTCTTTTTACTTGCAAAGGCAAACAATTTCAATATATTCTCAGTGACAAATCATAACTAAGTCGCTCCATTCAATCATTTTTAGCAAATAATTTCAGGTTTTGACATACAGAGAATAGGATATAAATAAGTTTAAAAGGTTTTGATAATAACCTTGATAATAATAAAATATAATTTCTAAAAAGCTGCTTATTTTACAAAACATTGATGTTGAAATGGCCAGACACATTGAGAGTGGTTCTGCTCAGCCTTGTGCTGGATCTGATGCTGTTAATTTTTTATTCATTCATGAACTAAGTGGAGGAATAGACAGTATGCATAGGAAGTCTATTTAAAAAAACAAGCTGAGAACAACTGCAAATATGCCAGAAGAAAAGCTTTACATTATAAATAATTGTACAGTGTTCAGTTTGGGGGCCTGGATCATATTCTTAGGAAGAGAAGTTGAGGTAGCTCAACTTGCTCAGTGTGATAGAGAGGAGGCTAAAGGAATACCTACAACTACTTGAAGAGTATTTCAAAGATAACGTACCCAAACTCTTCTCAGTTGTCCAGGCAAAAAAGCAAATTGCAGGTGAGGAAGGCCATATTGGACATTAGGAAAACATTTTTCACTACGAGGGCAGTAGATCACTAGAATGGGTTACCCCGAGAAGAATCTTCCTCCTAGGAGGTTTTCAAGATGCAGCTAGACAAAGCCATGTCTGGCCTGGCCAAGGATATGCAATACTCACACTTCAAACTGGTGGTCTGGACTAGATGACCTTTGGAAGTAGCTTCCAATCACCATTCCTGTGATTCTACACTGCTGTGAAAATAATCCTATAATGGCAATAGTATAATGAAATGAACATAACATAAACAAGTGCAAGATAAAGCTAGGCAGCGATGCAAAACGGATACGAGTTTGCTCACTAGTCACAATTCTGGAGTCTACTGCAGATCACAAAATAAACATTAGCTAATAATATTATCAAGCTGTCACAAAACAAGAGAAAGTGTACTTGGGTGCATAAATCGACATGACATCTGTAAGACATTGGAGGAGTTCCTCCTGATTTATTCAGCACATATAATCTTTCAGCTGGAATATTGTATCAAATTTTGGTCGCTGTATTTCCAAAGAAATGTGGATCGATAGAGAGTTGAGAGGATGATAGGATAGGAAGTTACAAAACATGATACCCAAGAAAACTGAAACCAAGATCATGTGGTCTAAAAAAAGAGATACATTTTGAAATATGTGTTGATTTGAGCCCTGCTTAGTTTGAGGGATGAATAAATCTTATTTGTTTCAGAGAAGCATTTTCAGAGAAGCCTGCATAGAAACAGGACAACATGCTGTGTCCTTTTGCAGCTGATTTTAAAATGTCTTAGAGAAATCTTTGAAGCATCTCTTAGAGAGAAAAAGACGACAACCTGGGATTTCAAATAACCAACACTGGTTTCATTTTAGATTTTTTTTTTTTCTGGAGTTGCTCCAAAAAAACTTTAAGGAACATTATTGATGATCATTAATGATCATTATTCGCAGGTTATATGAAGAATAGACACACACACAAAGAAGAGTAATGGAGGTTCATCACCTACTCAGTTGAAGCAGCTCAAACCTCTACTGCACTACAGATAGATACTTAGTAAAAATGTCAATTTGACTTAAAGTAAGTTTTAAACATCAGGGTTTTTTTCATTTTTGTGTAATCCTCACTTCTAGTTCATATTGGAATGTTTGATTATTATGATAAGAATTAATGCTTTTAGTAAAGTATGTCTCAAATCATCATTGTGCATTTACAAAAGGGAAAAGTAGAAGAGGTGCAATTAAAATTGTATTATGGTTTTAAGTGACAATTTCCATTCTGTTTAAAATCTGGAGTGCTTCAAGAACTTGTGTCGTGGTTTAACCCCAGCCAGCAACTAAGTTCCACCCAGCCGCTCGCTCACTCCCCCCTGGTGGGATGGGGGAGAGAATCAGAAGGGTAGAAGTGAGAAAACTCCTGGGTTGAGACAAAGACAGTTTAATAGGAAATGCAAAAGCCGTGCACGCAAGCAAAGCAAAACAAGGAATTCATTCACTGCTTCCCATGGGCAGGCAGGTGTTCAGCCATCTCCAGGAAAGCAGGGCTCCATCATGAGTAATGGGTACTTGGGAAGACAAACGCCATCACTCCAAATGTACCCCCCTTCCTTCTTCTTCCTCAGCTTTCTATGCTGAGCATGATGTCATATGGTATGGGATAGCCCTTTGGTCAGCTGGGTCAGCTGTCCCAGCCGTGTCCCCTCCCAGCTTCTTGTGCACCCGGCAAAGCATGGGAAGCTGAAAAGCCCTTGATCTAGTATAAGCACTACTTAGCAACAACTAAAACATCTCTGTATTATCAACACTGTTTCCAGCACAAATCCAAAACATAGCCCCATACTAGCTACTATAAAAAAATTAATTCTGTATCAGCTGAAACCAGGACATACCTTTAAAACCTAGGATGAAGCCTTTCCCAGCCTTAATGTAATGATCTCTATCAAATATGCTTTTTCTCATGAAAGCACCTACTCTTCAGTTTCATTCATGCACAACTAGAGGAACAGTATTGCAAGAGCCAAAACCAGTATTCATTGCTTTATTTCCAGTTCCCAACTGCCCAAAGCAGATCGGGGGGGGGGAATTAATACAGTTTCTGCTTTTTAAGAAAATTACTTAATACAGGATTCAGAAAATAAAATTATGTCTACAGTTGAGCTTGCCAAATATTATTTATCTAATACATTATTCATTGATTTTTTGTCATTTTTCATTGACTAATTTATTCAACAAATACTTCTTATGATATTCAACCAATTCTTCAGCAGCCAAAATACTATTTGTCAAATAAATTATTTGATAAATAATGATGCTATTATTCAAATTCCTTAGTCAAATGTTTTATTTATTTATTTATTTTCAGCTAGCTGCAATCTCTGCCATGGAGTCAAGCTGCCTGAATACAAATTGATGATGCACATTAAATGCTAACAGACAGAGTTTCAGCCCTGACAGTGCTGTATTTTCCATCAGTCTGTATCTTTCAATTGTCCTTTAACAATTTTTTTTTTGTTTCCTCTTATCCTTCTTTCCATACTCTTTTCTTCTTTCCAGCTTATCATATTATTTTCTAGATGATAATTGTCTTTTTTATATAGTTTATGTCCAGAACGTGACTCAATACCATATTTGAGAAATGCTTATGATTTGCAATCTTTAACTACTGTTAAAGACTTAACTGCAATTTAACTACTCAGATACGACTTCATAAAAACAGAATTCTGAGAATGAATGTTATTTGTGTACTACTAGATCTGAGCTCTGCTTCAGTTATTGCTGTGTCTGAAAAATGGGAAATACATGTTTCAGCAATAGACAGGAAAAGAGACTATTTTGCAATTAGGAGAAAGTTAGTATAGACAACTGGACAGAAACCTTGCCCATGGGCAGGGTGCTGAGCAAGTGGAACAATAATTTTTATCAGTAATCATGTCTTCCTCCTTTTCTGTATGGCCAGTGAGAGACATCTGGAGCTGCATTTGTAGAATTAGTGACCGTTCATGACTGCGTCCAAAGTCAATCAGAGTCAATTTTGAACACGTGCAATACTAAGAATTATTAAGCACTCAAGAAAAAAAATTAAGAAAAAAACAAAATAAACAAAAAACCACAATGCCCAGCAACACAGGAGTAGGTTTATCAAATTCAGCATAGAAAGTTTAGATGTCACTTGACAGTTTTGGCCTTTGTCACTAGATGCCTCAGTTCTCCCTTCTTAAAAAGGAGCTGCCAGTGCTCCTATAGTGCTCGGATATTATCCAATAAATTTGTATTATTTCTAAAGCACTTAAATGCTGTTTAAGAGAGTCTTCTGGGTTGGTTTAAGAAGAAATGAATATTTCTTTGTTCAATGTATAACTCAGACATTGTGCATTAAATGTGGCTCATGACCCTTCATCAATTAAACAGGCTGAAAAGGAAGACTGAATAGCTGCTTATTGAGTGAGACAGTAACCTGGTGATATACTGATTCCGTGTTAAAGGATTGAGTACAGAGCATAACCATGAAGACAGTAATTTCAACTTAAGTGGGCAGCATAAGTTCTGTGGTGGGGTTTGGTTTGGTTTGTTGTTTTGGTTTTTTTTTCTTTAGTTCTTTCTTTTTAAAGCATTGCCAGTCTTTTATTCTCAGCCTTGGGGAAAAAGCATGGTGCAGAAGGCTGAGCCTGGGTGGAGCTGCCACAGGTAGGGGCCCATCAGAGGGGATGTCTGTTTTCCTGGCTCCTTGGTGCAGGTCTGAACTGGGCATGAGAGGCTGGGGCCATGGGTTGTGTGAGTGCATAGTGTGTGTGTTGTAAAACAGAAGTTTTAAAGTAGAAATCGCCATTCACCTGCTACACCCCTCCTCCTTAATAAATAAATTGCAGGTTATTTGCTTCTGAGCACTGTAGCTCTCTTCTTGTGGTCATCCCACTTAAATTCACCCTGCCAATTAACAATTTGACCAGGTTTTAAACACTGAAGTTCCTCCATTCCTTGTGGGAGTCGGCATTGACCATTCAACAGTGGCTCAAATACCTAAATTTCCTCTTTACTACTTCTATCATTAATAAAATTAATAATAATACAATTAAAATAAATTTAAAATAAAATTTAAATTAAATTTAATATTATCAACAGTTATTATATTGAACACTTTTTTATAAATTCAAGTTGTTTCTGCAACAGTTAAATCCAGCTACATGTAGGTGGGGCTGCATCTTATTCAATGCAGCTAATTATTCAGTTCAAACTAAAAAAAAGTGTAGTTAAGATGCTAAAAATATGTAACTGTAAAAGTAGCTATAAGCATCCTAAAATTGCATCACTTCACAAACTTGACTAGTTGACTTGCTCTGCTGCAAACAAGTATGAATTTATTTTGATTTATATTTTATCTTGTATCCCTTCAGTGGTTTTATTTTTTGTCTTTTTGAAAACTAGAGGCATACCTGTCGAAGCAGTAACTCACCTAACAGAAAATTCATGAGATCTAACACTGTAACTACCAAATAACATATAAATCAGTCAGATGATAACCTTTCTGTTCTGAGTCAGATAGCCTTTCTGCTCTTAGTGATTAGGAGTAACACTGGTCCTTACCTGCAGTGGTCCTTTTATTAGCTTGTGTGACTTTAACACCACTATCAGGACTGGATGTATGCCCAGATCTACTTTAGATCTTTTTTTATCTCTGAACTTAGCCAACTACATGACTAGCCATTAACTGTAGCAATCCAATCAAAAAAGTGAAGCAAATACAAAAAGAAACACAAGTTTCTAAGTAAAGTCAAAGTTCTTTAAAATGTACTTGATACACAACCTGAAAGATTTTTTCTATGCGAGTAGGAAGATGATCTCAGAAAGTCATTAAACACAGCAAGTCTCATGCAACCTTCTTCCTTCTTATAGCAGATGCAGTGTTGTCAAGAGAAACTACATGGCTCTGCTTTCAGCTGACGGTGTCACTGAAAAAAATAAAACTTCACATTTTACCCGAATATCTGAACCACACGCATAATTCATGACATTATTTCTTTAGAGCTCTAAATACAGTGTTACCTTGGGTGTCTGGCACAAATTATAACTTTGAGAATTTTTTTAAAAAATTCCTCAGAGAAGACAGTAGAAATGACAAAGAGCGAGCTCTAATCAGAGAAGACTCCAGAACAATAAGAGAAAGACCTGCATACCCTGCTCCACAAGTCCCAAATTATCCCTAACTGAAAGCCTGACCCTGAGTAACTGAGCTGAGAATCTGGCTTTTGATATTTAACTAGACTGCTAATGATTCAGCTGTGGGTAACAATGATCTCTGTCTGATGCTACAACTGACTTAGCAGTTGTGATGTTACTTTTAAGGATTAAAGTAACTGCATTAACTGAAAATAAAGAGTTGTTTAACAAAACTACTAATGACTATGCTGTAACTTCCTAAGTGGCTTTTCTATAGAACGTAGAAACCAAAGTAATCCACAATATTAGTATGATTTATCCACATGTTTTTAATGACTTCTGAAGACTGTTATACATAAACAATGTTTTGCAAATTCAGCAAGATAAAAGATTGCATTCTGTAGTAAATTTCTTCTTTATGAGTTGCTAATTTTTAGTTTAATGGAAAAAAAACCCCCACAAATCTGAACCGCAGTATGCCTGTCTTTTTTCAGGTGTGTGGGATAATGAGCCATCTGTCTTTTTTCCTGTCCTAGACAGCACATGGGCCAGACGGAATTGATGCCTCAACCCCTGATCTGCTTGGAGGCTGCATACTGTTACTCCATACTGTGTAGAGTAAGGGTAACAAACTGGCAAGGCTATAGCTAGGGAGAGAGATCATGCAGAGGGACAGTGCTGCACCCCCACTGCGAGGTGGCAGATTGTACGCAGCCTGGTAGACAAATGAGCTCCAGGAGGCACTGTGTTCCAAATGACCCAGTGTTGGTCTGAGCCATACAGCTGTATGTCTTGACACATTCTCACTCTGGTATTCATATGCATATTTTTCATATTTTATACAGCCTTTGATCTGTAAGGGCACGTTATGACAAGAAGGGGAGAAAAAAGAAGATAAGATTCAGCAATTATACCAAGAAAAAAAATATTACAAAGATGTATGCTAATTTCCTCGGTGGGAGTTTGCTGCTTCAAACATATGGCAAATTAAGGGTCTCACTCTACATGTTTTGAAGCACCCTGCACTGCAACCTAAGTAAATGCCCAAATTCTGCTACCCTACACTGATGCGAATCAGTGGCAATTGTCCTGATAAATGAGATGTCTCCAGATTTACTTCAGTAAACAAGGACAGCAGAACTTGGCCCATGGGAAGTTGAGGGTAGCCATCATTTTGCAGGAACAGAGCCAAAGTCTGGGCATTTCCACAGATGAAGAAAGTAGACAAAGCATATGCTCCCACTTACGAACTAAATGTCACTTGTCTTCTAAAGCTGTTTTTACTGTAAGGTTGCTATTACTTGTTTTCCCACAGTCCCCATAGTAACTATAAAAATTTCATTTCTACTCTAAATATTTAAATCCCAGACAGACCTGTTAACATTTTTGAGAGTAAACACAAAGGAGCCATGTGATTACTCTGTACCATACCGGGCTTCGCTGGAAGGTTGTATCAGCTATAACCCTTTTTGTGTTTTGGGGTATAGAGATTTCTTAGTAATTTCAAATATAATGTGTTCTGGGATAATCTAATTGTTCCAAGAAAAGCTAGTCACAAAACATTCCTGAACTGTTGGGTACTGGAGTGTTATTTTCTTCATGGTTCTTTTTGTTGTTGTTGCAAATTGAAACATTTATGAACCAAGGAGCATCACATCATCAGGCAGTTAGACTTTTTCAAACATTTCCAGTGTTTGAGCTGACATCAATTTAATTATTAGCATTTGTATTGCACATTATGGGTTTTTTTCTCAGTTGTGCTTAAAATCAAACATACAAACTAAAACTTTCTCAGGTCACTAGAAGTCAACATTTTCTAACAGCCACTACAATTACTGTGTAATTGATCTTACCATTGAATTCAGAGGTTCTCATCCATACAATAACACAATTGTGCAAGTACAAAAATATGTGAAGACATGACGCCTATCACAAAGGCCTTATAGTCTAAATGAAATTAAATATGACCACAAATGGTAAACAATCAAACAGAAAAGATTGATCTGAATGTTGAGGTTAACAAGAAAATCACATCATTTTAGAAATTAAATATAGCCCAAAGGTATCATTCCAGAAAACTTAAAAGTAGTTTCCATAGTTGCCTTTTCATGTCAAAAAAATAATGGAGTTTGTTGTAAAAGATGAATAATGAACACCTTCAGTGCTAATAATAATCTGACTATTTTCCTTCTCAGAAAATTAGCATGGTTTAATATTGTTTTCTTCATAAAATTTGTTGGCTTAGTTAATTATAAAGCAAACAGCCTGAAAACACCACAGCTGAAAATTAAGAACATTGCTCTAAGTGCTTTTATATTGATCTCAGAGCAGTCTTATTGAGCACATCAGCATAATAGGCACGTGTGTCAGTTGATACAAAATCAATTTTATCTACTTTCATACTTGAAATCATATTTTGTTAATGAGAAACTCAAGAAAATACTTTTTGAAACAAAATAACTCTGATCCCTCTTTAGGAGTTCCATTAATTTATAATGTTCTTTAGACCCTAAAAATTGTTCAGTTTTATCTTTTCAATAAATAGGGATTTGTTCCCGTGACTATCAAGAAAAAGTTATTCAGGCAAGTTTCCCAAGACTCTCTAACACATCAATTGTTACAGAAAATAAAAATGTACTTTGAACAACCTCAGCATGGTTATACCCACAGGCACAATTTGGTCAACAGAAATTTAATATCTGTGGAAAACAAATAAATATTTCTGCTTGTTATTTGCATGGAAGATGACTGAAAAGGAACCATTTGTTTATTTAACATATTTTTATGGCTTTTATTAATTGAATCTAAAAATTGGAAGCGTAACATCATTTGATCTATGATACAGAAGTGCAAATCTACTGTGCCAATATTAAAAAAGCAGTGACTAAAAAAGTTTACATGAAGTTTACATTAATTGCACTATTTTTGGTCTGTTATTTGACAAAATACTGTTATAAACTTAATTCTTACCATAAAATACTCAGAGAGCTGGTGTTCACTGAGCAACATAATGTGGAAGGGTGGAAGGGGAGAGTAAAGTAAAAACTAGCATAGTTAAGGCAGCTTTAAGTCCCACCTGTGGCCTCCTGTGGGACCAATAGCTTTGCAATAATAATAACAGCTACAAATGGCACTCACCTGATATACTGACTCATCTTTGCACTGTCAAAAAAGCTGCCTTGTATGGCGCAACAAAATTTCTGAGAAGTTCCCTGGAGGACAGAGCTGTATACATTTTCTCATCCAGTGGTGGTATCTGTCAATTCTATTGTTTTACCCTCAAAAAATGTAGCAAGAGCTTTTCAAATCTGATGAACTGCACTTGAAGACTTGTATTGTTGACTTATGGAGAAGGAGGGAGGGGGGCAGATTCCAGCTTCCCTTGCTACTTTCATATTTTTTTGTAACTGCTTTTGCACCAGATAACGCTCTAGTTTGAACCCATGAGCCCCATGGCTAGCAGCCAAGCACCCACCCGGCCACTCGCTCACTCCCCCCCTCAGTGGTACAGGGGAAAAAATAGGAAGAACATGAAGGAGAAAGCCTGTGGGTCAGGATAAAGGCAGGGAGATTGCTTACCAGTTATCATCGTGGGCAAAACGTGCTCAACTTGGGGAAATTTAAATGAATTTTGTTGGTTTGTTATGGTAATACTTCCTCCTCCTCTGGCGTTGGCCTTCCTCTCATGCTTTTTTGTTGTCTCCTCCTTTCTCTGTCCAGTCTTTTATGTTTTCTTGAATACACTTTCCCAGAGGCACCACCAGTGTGGCAGAGGGGCTCAGCTGTGCCCTGTGACAGGTCCACTGGGACCGGCTGTGTCCAGCACAGGACAGCCCCTGGCCTCTTCCCTCAGAGACTACCCCTGCAGCCCCACTGGCTGCCAGCACCTGGGTACCTGCACCCAGCACAAGAATCTTACTTAAGCATTTCTCTCCGAGATGCTGGAACCTTTGGCTGTATGCTGCCTCCGATTTGAAACTGAGCAGGGTTTTTCTTCTGAAATAAAGCAAGCTATACCTCTTATTTTTCTTTTTTTCCCCTCAGAAAATGAATAAATCACCCACCCACCCCGCAAAAAAAAAAAGCTCATTGCCTGGCATAACCCAACTGTGCACTACATAAATCATTTATTTTCTACTCATGCCTCCATCCATCCACAGGCTAATCTGCCCCTCTGTTTATGTGTGTTTTTCTAGAAAAATGTAAAAGTCTTGATGGCTGATGTAAGAGGCCTGTATGTATTTGAGATCGATAGCAGTGCATTGTTTTGAATGCAAGTTACAGTATTTACAGATGTCCCTCCTTGGTGCAGTGCTCAGTCAATGAAAGAATTATTCTCCCTCACATGTGTGCTGGCGTCTAAAATAAAGTAAATAATAAAGACCAGCAAGTGAAATGTCACTACCTGTTTCAGACAGTTTATTTGAAATCTGCCAGGCTTTTATGCAAGATCGTAATTTGCCAATTTGTAGAACAGGACAGAAGATTACACCCTGTAATAGATCAAACATCAGGATATTGTAATTTTTAAAATATTCTCGGGTTTAATAGAAAGTATAGATTAAATATCTAAATAAATTAAAAGACAAAAAAAAAATGGCAAAAAGAAGAGAAAACATTTTCTCTTAAGACCCTCTCCTCCTTGGGTCTCATTCATAATGGAAACAGTACACTGGAAAAGCAAACCTGGAGATAGTTTGAGGAAGATATGGAAGATAATGCAAGGACAAAGAAATACTCTAGAAATGGCTAAATAGCGAGCACTTACATTTACATTTAGAATCAAAGTTTTTATCACACACAAAGAAAAGGAGAGAGAGCAGAAGCTTTAGTGTGTTTCTCAGGTGCTATTTGCCTGAACCAGAAACTATTGCTTTAAAACCAAAAACCTAGATCAATTGCATAAAAGCCCCAAGCTGGGGTATAGTAGATGGGTCAGAAAATTGATAATCAGGAATGATTTTTCATAATATTCTGGCTTGAATGTGATTTGAGTTAGTAATGAAGAAAAGCTAATTTCATTTCATGGTTGTTTAGTGGACTATGAGACACTTAAGGAGAATCATTTCATATGTATTCAATTTGCAATGGGCAGTATTCCACATGAGACCTGCAGACAGTAAGCCCAGTAGAGCAGCTAAGGATTAAAGGGACAATCTGCCTCCCTGAAGTAGTTCTAGCTCAAGACAAGGCTGACTGAAACAGCAGCATGGAGATTTGTACTGTTCCTGAGCACCTTGTGTCATTTGGGGAGGCTGAGGGTGGGGAGAAGAATGAAGCAATATTCCTTAAAAATAAAACAAACCTTACTAGCTGACCAGCTAAAATAGTTTCTCATTCACCTATACTGACAGATGACTTCCTCTGATCTTGACAAATTGTTTTTGGTCCAGTGAGAAAGGATTCTATAGGAATTAAAGTATGAGTAAGGCAAAAAGAAGAAACTCATTATTTTTTGTAACCCTAGTGTTTATAAAATTTGATTGATTATAACTGTAGATTCATAAATGAATTACAGTGAATTATAAACCAGTTTTTGCAAGGATTTTGTTTTATAATTGTAATTATTTAAAAGATTTTAAGAAATGGTTATACCCAGAAGGTAAAGCAGTCATTTTCACCAGGAAAGCTGATCTGCCTGTCTGCTTTCAAACTTCCTACTTTGTAAATAGAACACACAGGGTGGGTGTAAAATAAAGGACAGGAATATGACTAATCTTAAACCAGAACAAGCAGAACAAGCAAAACAAACAAAAATGTTCTTGTAACTCGTGATACGTTTTAGTCTTTTCATCTTTAAAATGTTGAATAATTAGCATTGGGAAGGGAAAAAAAAAAAAGATACTAGCAAATGTGAAAGAAAAGAACCATTGTTCCTAGAGCAGAACCTGATGAAATCTGAATGAGGGAGTAAGGGGCTTTACAGTATCTACTTATTTCAAAATAAAACTGAACTAAAGAACAGAAAACATCTTTCCAAAGGCCATTCACTCAAAATCTATGACTTATATTGCATTAACTCCCAACAGAATCACCTTTATGAGCACAATCTTGTCAAAGTACTTGAAAAAAGAACAAACTGAATTATTATCATTCTTCAGTTTGGAAATCTACTGTTTTCATCATCATCCTTGCTACTATAAGATATTATATCCTAAATCCTGTTTTGAGAAAGGCTTCTGGTGTAGAAGTTTATTAGTCTAAGAGGTGAATTTCAAGTATTCAGGCATGAAAGCTCTCAAAGATTTTAGAACTGTGGATTCTTCAGCATCATCAAAGTATTCCATAAAGGAGTTTGTAAGACTTTACTGACATGGATGGACAACTAGATGCAACTGAGTGCGAAGAAAGAAAAGCTAACCAAATTAGCATACCAGAGAAAGTGTCTCAGATATATTTCATAAAGAATCGGAAATACACTAGTGTACACCCTAACATTCAGAGTTAGATATTTCAAAGGTAAAGAGTGGAGAAAGATCTGAAGTTAAGAGTCTTTGCCTACGATAATTGCTCCCCAAGGCTTCACTCAAGGGACTGCAAAGATCAGAGATGGCACTCAAAATGTCTCCTCAGGCTTCTCCTTTACAAATTTGGGACTGTAGTTTACCAAGGGATATTCACAAGATAGAAAACGAAACAAAAATGCTGAAATTTGTCTCTTGACATCTTCACTTGACTCTGAGTTACTCCTAAGTGCATCCCATCAAAATCAGAGGAAATGATCAACTTAAATTCCTTTCTGCCTGAGAATACACATACAATCACTTTCAAATGTAGAAAGGAGACAAGACTGGAAGGAGAAATGAAAGAAAAAGCAGTAGCATGTTGGAGCTTTCCTAAAAAGCAATAAGAGCTGAGTGGTCTCCCAGGTCATGTCTGAGCTGTGCAAGGCAGCACCTTATAGAGGTGACCCAGTAAGCACTGAACATGTTGATACAGCATAGCCTCATACTCAGTGGTCTTATTAACCTGGAACCCAGAAAGAAGCTAGACATGTTCATATAGCAATGAGTCCTGGATAATTAGTCTTACCCCTCAGCCAGGCTTTTAGTTCCACACTGATGCACCAAAAAGGCTGTGCTATTTCTTTTTCAAGGGCTGACTTAAAGAGCTGACTTCAAGAGCTCACTTGGATAAAGGTGTCCAGAGGATCTCTATATCTAGCTGCAGACACAGTCTGTTATGCCTTAATATACAAAGCATCACAAGTGTGGTGAGAAGAAATGGTACTGGACCAGCCCGTAAAATTCATGATCTCTCCCCTTTTCCTTAAATATTGAAGTTATTAGGTAGAATAGCAACGATCCTTCCAAAATTTAGTGAGAAAAAGATACAAAAAATAAAGAGAAAAATGTATTGGTAGCTGAGAATTATCACATTGTTTTCCATGTGTGAGAAACAGGCAAAAGTAGTGTTTGTTTTTTTTTTTTTAAATTCATATATCTACCTTGATAAAATATTTATATCTCCTCCATATTGACACCGATAAAAATATTGTATATGCATACACACATTTATATTGTAACCTACAGTTTAGATTTTAAAGCCAGGAATTTAGGGAGTATGATGGCAGCCTAAAATGAGGGAGCAGCCTAGAATTATTTGGAAGGCTTTTTGGAAGGCTTTTATTGCACCTATAATAAAGTCACGAAAAGGATCAAATAAATTTCAGTAATTCCTTCAAGTACTTTATTCAAAGATGATGAGATCAAGTATTCATCTGCTTCCTCTTCATGAAAAGATTTTCTAAAACCATGTAATGAATGGAAAAGTGAGGGGGAAAAAAGAGATCAAGACTACAACATGAGAGAAAGATAGGTAACCAGGGTTATATGAAGTGCATGCAGATGTTAATGATTATGCTGTGTTTGCGGAATCGTTATAGTTCATTTGTTCTAAGTTTAACATTAACAGCTTGTCTCATAACGCAAATATATTTGTAAGGGCACATAGAACAAGCAAGATCTATACCTTTTCCAGTTATTTATTGCAGAATACAGACATTTGCATATAAATCACACAATATGCATGCATGCACACACACACACACACATGTATGCTATGTGTGTGTATGTACATATATATCCCACCATTATGGAAAATGAAAATGCATTCTGTGTAGTAAAGCTTTTTGATAAAACAGATACAATCCTTCACAGTTCAGATTACTATGCAATTGCATTGTTTGAAATATACTAAGCAAATTTTTTGCAGCAGCGCAAACTCCAGGTTTGGAGTTCTAGCAGTGGACCACACAAGGTACTGTAACTTAAGAGCAATATTTTTGCTTGCTGGTTAGTCCATAGTGCCAAGAAAAAAAAAAATTGATCTATCCCTACAAGAAGATTCTCTAGATCAACAATACTGTGGAACTAATAAGAAACAAAAGATTTGATCTATGACCATTCAAGATGGAATGGTATCCACACCCTGTTTCTGTACTCATGTCCCACATGCCTGTTCAAAAGAACAGAAACATCTCTATGGAGTCAGACCTGCGCTTTCTGCTATGGATGGGTAGTTTTAACCACCATATGCCAATCATCTTACACCATCGTCCTTCCTAGTGTTGATCCACAGTACTGAGCCCTGATATGAATTTATATTTACAAATACCACCAGTACTCTAAGAAGAAAACAATAAAAGCAATTTAAAAAATGGAAAGAGGTGATACAGGTTCCTTGAGCATCTATTACTTAGGAAATTTTGATTCAGATAAGTAATAGCTTATTTTCAACAGATACTGAATTCCAGGTGTGGTGGTTTCCTTGGATCCTGATCTATAGATATATATGTTATATTTCCTTCCTGGCATCCTGTAACTCTGAGAGTAGTCAGTGAGAACAAATGGGTAAGTAAATAAAGAAATAAAACCTCTCTAGTTAGAAATTACTATTATTTCATTGGTTCAACTTTAAATATTTTATTAGGTGCATAGAACCATCTAGAGGAAGACTTCTGGGAAGACGTGGTGTTTACTCTTAGCTGTAGAAGATGCTGTTTTCATTGGCTTCTGTTTTCTTAATCTGACTTCTTTCATTGCATGAGCCACAAAAGCAAACACATAGGAATACAGACTTATCTTGTCCTGAAACGGGTCTTTTGAAAACTGAAAGAATCAGAAATCTGTAGATTTTCTACTGAATTAAGTCCATGGCTATTAGAGGATTGCATTTGAATCATCACAAATTAATAGTCACCTCTAAGCAGAAGCTTATAGTATAATTTTCTACACGTACTAAGGCACATTTAAATATTAAGTATTAGTAATATGAAAAATACACATACATTAAATTAAAAACCTACTAATATTTATCTCTATGCAACAGAAAGTTCTATAGAAAAAGAAAGCAAAATAGAATAACGAGTCAAAATTCCAGGTAGTAACATTTTTTCCATATCTGTGACATATTTGACTGCAAAGGTCTACATATCACAGCGAACAGTGAGGTCACCTTTGTTGCACGTAATAGAAAACTGACCATAGCTGCATCATAGTCATCATATTTCAGATAATACACTCACAGCAAAACAGTAGCTCATATTTTGACTACATCAGAAGCTGTCTCTTTATAGCAGTCAATAGGAGCTGGATATAAGTAATTGGCTTAATAATAGTGAAAGAAAAGCAGTTCAACCAGATCAACAGATGAAAGAGAGAATAATTTTATCTTTAGGCAATCAGGATATCAAATGGGCAGCAGGAAGTGTAGAGGAATTAGGAGACAGTAAGGAACAAGACATATGTATCCCACAGCTTTAGTGGAAATTACAGTGAATGAGAAGTTTTTGCACAGGTTTTCAGTAAAGTAGGTATTACTGGTTTATATTCTCATTGATTCAAGTCCAATGCATGTCTTGGGATATTTTTCATTCCTTAAGAAAAGCAAAGTGTTTTAATTTCAACAAGTGCAAAACATAAAGTCCTTCAAGAAAACAAAAGAAGAAAGAAACATTGCTTTACAGTCACCTTAGCAGCCAGCTTCTCTCCATAGCAACCGTTTCTTGATGCAGTGTTAAAAATGCTTACAGAATTACCAGCTCATTGAGCTCATGTTGCTGCTTGGCACGTTAGGAAGGTTCTGTTTCCTTTAGCATCTGAACATATAAAGGAAATGCTCCGTTGGTTTTACTCTAGTTTCTTTTGGTACACGAAGAGAAAAGTTTATGTTGTTGGGTTTTATTTCAAGGATGACTGGCTGGTAAGTGAAATCAGTCTAATTCCTCCTTAAGAGCTCAGCCATTAAAATGTTGAAGTTCTCCAATGGGTCCCAAAAAGGATTACTTTACCTTCAACAAGAAGAAAAAGAACAGATGTGGAAAGGAGAAGGTGTATGGTAGAAAAGGATTAAGTCCTGCTATATGGGTGTGTCACCAGCTATAGTGGAGACTAACTCTCTGTTGTTCCTCGGCTGCCATCTTCAGCACCCAACAGCTCTAGCCTCACAGTTCAGCCCATATCTTGTAAACACAGAAACAAATACCCCTTGAGTATGAATTGTATCTATTTATGCTATGAGAAATACAGATGAGAAAATGAAAACAGGGTTCTAAACAATACAAGCAAGTGCATGAGTTGTTGTTTGGAATAATACCCATTTTATGGGAACATGTATTCTTACCATAGAGCCAGATAAAGACAAATGCTGGGAGATACTTGTGGTTATTACTGTTGTTGTTTTCAATCTGCAAGCCAATAAATTACACATTTGTTATCAGCTTTTCATGGATGAGATGTAAAATTAACATCTGGAGATGAAGTCCAAAATATCATAGTCAGATTTATCCCCAGAAGGATGAGTGTTGTCCTACCTTAATTGAACTGAAGGAGGAGAAAACTGTGCAGACTCAACCAGCTCTTCAAAGGATGTGGAAGTAGATCCTAGTATGGTAAAAGAAAATATTCTGTGAGCTTCCCCAAAAAAATTTGAACTTTATGCTATCTTTCCCAGGGAAAAAGCACAGTAGAAGACTTGGCAGTTGATGGTGATCTCTCAGAATATGTTTAGCATGAGAGAGAACAGTTGCTATGATCCTGATCTTGCTTCCAACCTATAAAGCCCCACACAGAAGAAAATAGTTCAAGATATAGTAAGCATATATGTATGGAGGCAGACAGATCTAAGTTTCTTTAAGTGAGCACCAAGTGAGCTGGGCATAAACTTGTTCTGGCCTGGAAAGTAGAGCAAAGATTGCTCTGTATTGGCTGAAACAAAAAATTCAGACTTCTGACTAAAAGAACACTGGAATGTCATTTTGTTTTGCATATTAAATGAGAAGTTTTTCTTGCTTTGTAAGAAGATATAAGAAGCATGTTTTCTATCATGGTTATGTCTTTAGTGTCTGTTTTCATTTTGTTGTGACTGTATTATTGCTCTGGTAACATGACACTGTGACTTGTTATGACGTGCTGATTTCACAGCTGTAGTTGGACAAGCAAAAATTCTGTTCCTGAGTAGGAGTAGCTGAAGGTAAGTGTGGGGAGTTGAAGAAGAACACAGTATACTGAGTAGAAAAATCAATACTGAATCCTTTCCATTATTCATTTTTATATAAAATTGCCCTGTTGGACAACTTAGGAAGGAATTTTAAAGTTGTAACAGGAAACACTACATAAAAATCATTGGTCATGGAATAATTAAAAGAGCTGGCAGAAAGAATTAAGGGAACTGACATTTACACTATAACCTTAGGTTACAAAGCTAAACAGCTGAAGGGAACAGAGTACATCCTTAAATACATCCTTAAAGTACATCCTAAGTACATCCTAAGTACATACTAAGTATGTACATCCTAAGGATATACATACTTAAAGTACATCCTAAATACATCCTTAAAGGTTCAGGAATGCAAGATCAGCAAGATAGATAGCTTGTCTACTATTGTCATTTTCAAAATTCTTTTAATTTCAGAAGGAGTGTAAATAAGATTTTTCATTGAGCATTTTTTCCTCCTTCTGAGCTAAATTCTGGAGCAAAACTTTTCAGCAAGGCCTGGGTCCTAGATAAAACAAGTGGCTAGAAATCAAGTGGAAACCTTAATTAATGAGAGTTATTCTGATAAATTGGAATAAAAATGGATTCTATAGTGCACAGAAGCCTAAAGTTAGAAATCTTTAGAGCACTGCACAGTTGTTAATTTAAAAAACAAAAAAATTACTAGCTATTTTAAAGAAGCAAGGTCTAATGATCAAACAACTAGACCTAAATCAGAAAAAATCTGTTATAATCTTTGTACTTTAAAGCCTAAATATAAGGTTAAATTCAGGCCTTCGGTAGCATAAATTGCATGCATCATCAGTTATGGATGAATATCATCAAATGAAGAAACGTTCTTTTCTTGTCACATTATAATATAAAATGCCAACACACACGGATGATTTTTATGAACTTGCACGTATCTGAAATTTTCTGGTAGATTTATGCCATCAATAATATAGACTATTTTCCAACCTGTACATAAATCCTTTTAAAGATATAGTATTCTGTTACAGATTGACAAGAACTGTTGAGGTTTTTCCTAGCAGTAATATAGAGCCCCAAGGTATGAGAGAAGAGATTTTTGGACTTGTAATAGTGGCAAAGTACAGACTGGGTGATTAAACACCGTTAATCACTGTTTGATGTGAATCATTGTTGGAAGCACAGTTTAGAACTGACATTGACTCTTAAACATCTCCATCCATGTTGTTGCAAAGCTTTAGCCCTACTTCCACTGTTTTAACAGGGAAGAGTATAAAATTTCATCCGGGGAACTACAGGCCTGTCAGTCTGACCTCGGTACCTGGGAAAATTATGGAGCGGTTCATCTTGAGTGCGCTCAAAAGGCATGTGTAGGACAACCAGGGGATCAGGCCCAGCCAGCATGGGTTCATGAAAGGCAAGTCCTGCTTGACCAACCTGATCTCCTTCTACGACCAGGTGACCCGCCTAGTGCATGAGGGAAAGGCTGTAGATGTTATCTACCTGGACTTTAGCAAAGCCTTTGACACTGTTTCCCACAGCATTCTCCTAGAGAAGCTGGCGGCTCACGGCTTGGATGGGTGTACTCTTCGCTGGGTAAAGAACTGGCTGGATGGCCGGGCCCAAAGAGTGGTGGTGAACGGAGTTAAATCCAGTTGGTGGCCAGTCACAAGTGGTGTTCCCCAGGGTTCTGTGCTGGGGCCAGTTCTGTTAAATGTCTTTATCAATGATCTGGATGAGGGGATTGAGTTCACCCTCAGTAAGTTTGCAGATGACACCAAGTTGGACGGGAGTTTTGATGTGCTTGAGGGTAGGAAGGCTCTGCAGAGGGACCTGGACAGGCTGCATCGATGGGCCAGGGCCAACTGTGTGAGGTTCAACAAGGCTGAGTGCTGGGTCCTGCACTTGGGCCACAACAACCCCATGCAACGCTACAGGCTTGGGGAAGAGTGGCTGGAAAGCTGCCTGGCGGAACAGGACCTGGGGGTGTTGTTGGTCGACAGATGGCTGAATATGAGCTGGCAGTGTGCCCAGGAAGGCCAATAGCATCCTGGCTTGTATCAGGAATAGTGTGGCCAGAAGGACTAGAGAAGTGATTGTCCCCCTGCACTTGGCACTGGTGAGGCCGCACCTGGAATACTGTGTTCAGTTTTGGGCCCCTCGCTACAAGAAGGACACTGAGTTGCTGGAGCGTGTCCAGAGAAGGGCAACGAAGCTGGTGAGGGGTCTGGAGCACAAGTCTGATGAGGAGCGGCTGAGGGAACTGGGGTTGTTCAGCCTGGAGAAGCGGAGGCTGAGGGGAGACCTTATTGCTCTCTACAACTACCTGAAAGGAGGTTGTAGAGAGGTGGGGGTCGGTCTCTTCTCCCAGGTAACTAGCGATAGGATGAGAGGAGATGGCCTCAAGTTGCATCAGGAGAGGTTTAGATTGGATGTTAGGAAAAATTTTTCACTGAAGGAGTGGTCAAGCATTGGAACAGGCTGCCCAGAGAGGTGGTGGAGTCACCATCCCTGGAGGAGTTCAAAAAACGTGAAGATGTGCCACTTCAGGACATGGTTTAGTAGGCATGGAGGTGTTGGGTTGACGGTTGGACTAGATGATCTTAGAGGTCTTTTCCAACCTTAATGATTCTATGATTTCCCCATCAGGCAAAGACTGCTGAGGTGACAGAGCCTGCCTTCTGCCCTCCCCAGCCATCAAGGCCCTCACAAAGGATCAACTCCATGTGGGAAGAAATGGTAGAATGGTTGCTGTTATTCAGCAGTCTGTATCATCAGCAATGATCATGCCTTCTGAATCAAAATAACTGCTTCTGAAACCAAAATAACAGGAATTGCAGAGAGAGGGCCAAAACAGTTGGGAACAATACAAAAGTAAATGCAAAGCACAGATTAGACAGACCAGAAGATCAGGGCTGTATCATCTAGTCTTTATATTTCTTTGACAAGATTTTCTGTATTTTCTGCTCTGAAATATAAAAAGCCAATCTTTGTTTAGTAAATTAAAAGCTGACAGGAGGTTTTCAAGATCTAATATATGCATTTACTTCTTATTTGCAGAAAGCCTGTGGACTCTGCTAGGGGAAAACCTTCAGGCTAGGAAATAATCTCCCTCCCCTCACTTCCCCAGTGGAAGAGGTGTTTAGTTACCTGTGCATTATAAACTCCAACAATTGTCCCTCTGTGCATGCATTCCTGAAAAAGTGAGACTAATGCTGAATGCTTTAACTTGACAAGTAAACAGCAACACAAAAACAGTAACACATCAATAAACATCGTACAGGAATTCCATGTTTCCCCCCAGATGCTAAGATCTTGTAAATTTAATTTAGTTCCACACTACATTGGGGAAAACACATTCATAGCTTTTCAACTGTTTTTCATTAAATGTAAATCTTAATAAATTACATAATCTTTATACAAAAGCAGCTTAAAGGGGGGTTATTTGGGTTGAAATGATCAAGTGTTAGGACATGGTAGATTTACACTTCCTTGGACAATTGTAATTCCTTTGTCATTGTGCAACATGACATGACCTTCAACTTCAGAATCACATATTTTACCACAGTCTGTTGTCTCACTCAGGACTAAACTGCATAAGAAAATGAAAATATGATTCTTCAAGTGTTTGCCTTTGCAAATGAAACGTTCCTGGACATCTTCTTATGATGTTTTTCAGTTTTCCTTTAGCTATATATTTTTGTGGTTGGCAGCAGAGTATCCACATTATTTTTAGAATTTACACTCAGGATAAATTAGGCATCTTTGTTTTATTTGGTTTCACTTTGTAGTAAACTGGCATGAGCCTAGGTGCCTCCAGGACAGACTATCTTCATGCCTTTCTTAATGCCTCCATAACTGTGCCTGAGTTTATACACTTCATACAACACAGAATAACCAGATCTAAACCACAATCAGTCAGTACTCTACTTGTTTTCCCTAAAATATTTCTTCCATCTAAACCACATGGTTTTATTGAAATGTAAAGGTAATCTCAAAGAACCATAAGTACTTCTGCCTATACAGAAATTTCATGTGATACTGCTTTTCCAGCCATTACATATGGCTTTCCACAGATCCTACAAAGATGCAAGTATTTAAAAAAACTTGTCAGTGCTCACCAGGTAGGAAATAAAAATGACAAATTAGTTCCTGTCCCTAAACTGTTTTGATATTTCAGCATTGCCAGGCTTTTCCTTTAACACCAACAGGATACCCAGCAAGAATTTGTGCCTTTCTCAGGATATTAGAAGTGTGATCAATCAAAGGTGCAGAGGAGTCTTGTTTGAAAACTAACACTAGTCTGTCAGTGGATTTTTAGCAGTTTTCTTCTTTCTTTGGAAAGAGGAAATGCAGGGAAATGACGTGTGCTAACTGACAGCTTGCCAGCAAGAGTATCATTGAGAACATTTACTATGAAATATCAAGATAACATTTCTTTTCCTGAAAACTGTAGTGGAAAGCTGTCAAATTCTGGTCTGTTCCTGCACATAATGAACTTCTGCTGTTACATTGTTCTGACTGATGTGGGGATTATAAATTGTTCTTAAGCATGTACTCTTACCTTTGTCATTTGCATGTATTTTGGAAGTATTGTGAACATTTATTAACCCCATAACCTAAGCTCCCTAACCTGTTCATCCCCTGTTCATCACCTGACAGGAATAAAGAGCCTATGTAAAAGCAACAGAGGGAACTTCTCTGTAAATGTAGACTTTCAGCTGTAACGTCAAATTGAGTTAGCTGTTTGTTTTATCTTCTCTCTTTTTCCATAGCTTTTAGACTTTATGACTTAGTCACTTTTAATCTTCTTTCTGTTTAAGATTTATATTTCCCCCCACAGGTACTATATCTTTTTGGTGTTGGAATTTTCAAATGTCAGATAACAGCTTCCTCCCCAAAAAATGTTTTTCCAAAATATATCCTGGCAATTAAGGCCAAAATTCTTCAAATCCTTGTAATTTGCCTTGTAATCAAGTAATCAAAAATCAAGCCTTGTAATTTGCTTGATTTTTCAGTGCCTGTTTATGCTTGATTTTCTGAGGCACAAAGTGTCGTGACCCTGGTAAACACAATGGAGATTGTGGCAGAATGGTACTTATAGAAATCAGAGACTGGTTGACTGGAATCTGAAGCTCACCTTTATTGCAATGGGCTTTTATCCAGAACCCACTGCAGTTAGCTTGGTTAACTTCAGATAACTTGGTTATCTCAAGATAACAACATGTTACTGAACACTTAGTTTGTTAGCTTAAGATCAAGGTGTCATCAGGGTATTCACCTGGTTCCCTGCTGAAAAATTAGGTTATCATTTTCAAAACTGATTTAAAATCTACACTATGACAAATAGACTGCAGGTATTAAAATTTGTGTTCCAGAATATTTGTCTTCCAGAATATTTCTCTCCTTTCTGGTACAGCCTTCTGGATCACAACCAGGATAACCTGCACGTGACTCTATAACCAGACATTTCCAGCTTAGGATTTGGTAGCTAGTTCTTGCTGCAACATTGAACACTGCTTGTTTTCCTTCCCCTTTCAAAGTGGGAAAATAGCTTGACTTTCTGCCTCAGGCTACTACATTTTAAACATTTAGGTTAGGTCACTTTAATTTGTTGTTTGGTTTTTGTTTTTTGGTTTTTTTTTTAAATTGCCTGCATACTGTAGTCAGCTCTGGCTCCCTCAGCAACCTGTTTGCACAAGTAGGAAGTGTCAAGTATCAATGTTTCACTGTCGGCGTTCAGTGAGAATGCATGAGAGGGTGCCAGCAATGGAAACTGGTTTCATCCATCTCTTCTGTCAAATTAGGCAGCTTTGAAACAGATAAAAAAATCTTGCCATTCTACTGCTAAGCATTTTAAAAATGTAATTGTAGGGAGCTGCTGACAGACCAGAACCATGTCTTTGCCTTATGGAAGCTGTGATTCTTATCATTTGCTCATAATTAAAAGCGGTCTCTAAAGAAATTGAGGCATTATAGACTAACGTGTGCATAAACCCTCTTTTTCTCCTTTGGTGCCTCTTTGTTTAGCAAGGCTCATTCTGCAAGCAGAAGATAGACCTTTCCCTTTGAAATCCAGCAATTTCCTTCATGGTCTGCTTCAGGGAGGTCACCAAGTGATGCCAGGTACTTGGGCAGCACTCTTAGCTGTTTATGTGCGGCCTAGAACAGCCCTGCTGAATAAAAAAATGAAAGAAGTAAACTTTAACACCATAGAAAAAGACAAAACAATTGCCAAATACAGCAGAATCAAAGAAAAAGATTTGTGACTGCCTATGAACCACACAATAGCACAAAACACTTTACACTGTGCTCCTCAGCTGTAGGTCTGAAAAGCTTCAGAACTCAGAGCTCTTCAGCAGTTGCCTCAGGTGTACAAAAGGCTGCAGGAGATTTACCTGAAATTTGTGTAGTATATTAATGAAAAATGTTGGTTTTGGTAAAAGCATAAGAGATTTTAGGTGTATTTTCATGTTCAATAGTTTAACGATAAAACAGGAAAAACAAATATTAATCTTTTCTCTGTTTAGTCCTTTTTATCTAACCCATTTGTTCTCACTGATAGGTAAAAGAAGGTAAAATATTGGAAGAGAATTATTTTAAAACTCCCATATATAACTCACAAGTAACAAAATTCAAGAGAGATTTTTTAAATTTATTTTCATATGATTCTTTGCCTCTATTTTCTGGCTAATCTGAGACCATAATTTTTAAATGCATTTCTTTCTTTGTGTAAGGCAAGTTTTTAAAAATTCAGAGGTTTACAAGCTGCTGTGAAATACATAGGAAAGATAAATGGGTAATGAATATCACAACTGAATATTATGTTACATATATTGCATAATATGTAATTACCTGTGCTACAACATAAGTAAAAATATTACCTGCTATTCTCAAAGGTCATGACTAACTTTCTCTCCTGACTCATGACAAAATTTACGTGACTGTGGATTTCTTTACTATGACAAAGTTGTGTGAAAAAAATCAATACATAAGTATTCAAGAAACTGAACTTGTAAGGTCACCCAGGCAAAATTTCTGACAAGAAGGGTTTCCAGGAAAAAATAGAACACTATGCCTTGTGCCAATGATACATTATGTTCTTTTTTGTACAGGCTCAGAATGTTTTGCTGATGAGTAAGGCTATTTCATGGCCATACATGATTTTGTCGTGGTTTTTTTCCTGTCATGCAGAAATTTTTTTCTGAACAGAATTTGAAAACTGTATGCATTTTCTGGAGTCTATGGACATCTTGCAGTTTCATTTGGTACCTGGATTTCTGGAGATACTGGATAAGAAGTGACATTAGAATTGGATGTCACATCTACAGTAAAATAATTGATGCACTCAAGATCCTTTCTAATTATAGTGAATGTGCTGTCCAGATGTGTTCCGTGTGCAGGAGTAAGTCAGACGCATTAGATTCACAGCACCTGTATCACACCGTGTGTATGCACATATTCTATCCTGGAAATCCTGGGCATAAAAATGTCGACCATTGCATTTAAGGAGATGTACAGTGTAAAAGATCCACCTGCTCTCTGCTCACCCCTTCACTTTTTGTGCAAGGGAATACTGATCCTGTAGAAGCTGTCTCTGCACTCTTTTTGGGGCTGGTAGATATGTCTATACAGAGAAATATGAAATACTTTGACACGTTAGTGATTGGTGAATATGAGAGTGGAACAATTATTATAATTGTTGGTGGTTTATTTCATTTTTAACACTTTCCCTTAAATTACGTTTTAATACTCCATATCAAATTCTCACAACAGTCATTTCCTGACATCACAAATTTTACCCCCAGACTGTTACACAATGAATAAATATGAGGAAAGCGTTACCTGTTTCAGTAGCATAGGTACAGCCACTTATTTTCATCAGGTCAGTACCAGTCAGAACAGTGCAAACCACATCATTTGCTCTTGTTAAAGAAAACTCTTCACCTTTGGATGCACAGATGAGAGTACAGACAATCACACTGCCAGGATTTAATCTAATTGGAACTGAGGCCTTGCCTCTCTATAGCCAACCAGCTGAATTATACTTATGGAGGTATATTCCAGAAATAAACTTTCTTTAGACAGCCAGAACTTCTTCCAAAGGAATCTTGAATTTTTATGGGAGCTGAATATCTTACGGCCCTTAGGATTTGTTTAGGTTGCTGTTCTGCTTTTTTTATTTGTTTTCCAAAGTAAAAATTCATACTGTTCCTAGTATCTTGTGTGGAAATTTTTTTCCAGTTTGAGATTCAAGTCTACAATATGCCATGTAAATCTGTTTAGTTTGTGAAGTAAATTCTCTGATGCTTCTGAGGCAATCCAGTTGTATTTTCCTTCTTCAGCACAGAACAGAGACAAGGATAGTAGATGAATCAGCAGAGGCAAAGTGCAGTGGAGCAACCCTCTTCTATACATGAATGTAAAGTAACTTTCTCACCCATGTGCCTAGTTCAGAAATCAGCAGTGGAGTTGTGTTTTCTTTCCCATTTCAGCATGTCACTTTGCCTTAACAAAGGTGAAGGAATTGGGGATGGGGAAGCATTTCTTCCTCTTTTCCATCCCATCAAACATAAAGCCGTATGGCCTACCTCATTTTAAATCCTTTCAAGGTCTGTCCTTACATAAAGGAAAAAAATATATGTGCAGTTATAATACTTAGTCTGCCAGAAATATGCACTCCAAGTTCCAACAAGCCTCTATAACTATTAAGTTCCAGCAGCATCGTGCACTAGCAATAAGGGTCCTTCAAGAACATCAGAATCAATAAGACATTAAGTCAGGAGTGTCTAACAGTTCCCCGAATTGGTCTAATTATACTAGGACATAAGAACAAAATGTCAGCTAGGTAATCTTGCTCTCCATTCAATACCAGTCTGACTTGGACACAAGCATACCATCAAGTGTTGGGCACTCTGATTGAGGAAAAAATGTGGTTTAGGTAAGCAATAACCAGATGAGAGGAACAAGAACAAATAGGAATAAAAAAATATAAACTACTAGAAAATACTGAAAAAAGGTTTTATTAAGTCTGGGAAAAAAACCAACCAAACAAATAAAAAAACCCCCACCTTTTAGGAGGCATGATCATAATTTTCAAATACATAAAAAGCTCCCTCTCTTCTTTTCCTCCTAATCCCTGAAGACAGAAAGAGAAATACTGGGTATCAGAAAGATTGTGGAACCATAAAGGAAACATAGAGAAACACTTTCTAAAAAGTACAGGGATAAACTCCCAAAGGAGCCTAAGCATTGGAGAACAGTATTATGTCTGTCAGGAATCTCTCAGTCCATCTGTCTGTCTCTCTCTCTATCTCTCTACTGGAATACAGTGTCAAAGAGAGATTAACTAAAGCACTTTTCTTTCCTCTGACTCTGAGATTTTTCCATTTTAACTCTCTTTTTATATGAAGCAGCATTTTCAGTCCCTGCTGTCCCTGCCTATCAAAGAAAAACCTTAGGCAACAGCTGGCTGATCAGAAGTCAATATGACAATCAGAACAGAATGGCAATCAACAGAGCTACATCAGAGCAAAACCAGAGTAAGATGAACACCACCTTCTGAATCTTGACTTTTCTAACCATAACATAGTATACTTTAACCTAAGGCTTTCTTTAAGATCAAATGAAAATATGAGAGAATGAGCTTAAGAAAAATCTTTCATATGCTCAGCCTTTACCTAGGGAGTTTATGCGACTGCAACACCAATCGAAGGAAACCCAAGCTTTATAAAACCTAACTTTAAGATTTAAGAAATCTTACTTTGATTTCTTATTCCCATATTGCAACTGTTCACAAAAAGATTCTGAATACTTCCACACAATGGCCATACCTTTAGTTAGATCAGACTGATGTACCTTCACTGACTTGGATCTATACACCTTGATCTCCATCAGGTGGAAATCTGGCCCTTTTGCTTTCACACACTTTTGTTGTAAGTATTTGCTCTGATGATAAGTATTCTAGCTTAAATCAGATAGAAAGTAATAACTATGTTTTTTCCATTTCAAATTCCTATTTTACATCTTTTTTCCCGCAATCTTGCCTACAATATAACCACCTTTAATTTCACAAAAGAAAGACTTGCATACAAGTGGATCATATGCAATCACAATTCAACAGAGGAAACAAAAAAAAAGGAGGATTTAACATCTGAAAAGACACCATAGGATAAGTATGAATATTCCTAATCTGGTTTTGTGACACAATGTAACATCACTTGAAGCATAAAAATGATGCGTGTGGCTTCATTTTGACTGGTTCTGATTTAAGGATACGAAGGAGATGGGAAAGAACGATCAGTTATGTACACCGTGCTTATTGGTTATTGCTTTGCAGGCATATAGGCCAGTCAGAGCTGGCCTTCAAATAGTCAGGTGATATAACTAATAGAAATATAGATGAATCAACCTACAATTTAAAATATAGTATTCAAAACTTGTGGGTGACCCAGGGTAAATACTTAAACATCTGATCAAATATAGACCTCTACAATCTAGATGCCTATGTCTTGCTAGTCATTTGGTTTCCCTTCATAATTAGTGGAGGCACATCTAGCGTACAATTCACCCTAACAAGGATGTCCAAAATGTCAGATGAATTACACCCTGCAAATTCCTAGTTCTCTTTATTGACTGTAAAAATAGCTTATGCTGAGTATTACAGAAGATCTACACAGTACTTATCTAAGATTAGGTGAGATTAATTCCACGATTAATCTATTATTATTACCTCAGCTAGCTGTTTAAAGCTAGTTAGGACATCTCATGAGACCCGCAAAATGTACAAGCTATGTGTTTGTTTTGCAGTATCAACTTTCCCACAGTGGGAAACCCATGGAGAGAAGCAGGCCGCTTCTCTAAAGTACACACCCTCTGGATGAACGCAGACTTCAAACAAAAACTGGTGGCCTTGCAACTCACTTCCAACCCGTGAGACCACACCAAAATGTGATTCTTTAGTGGGATTCCTGATTAAGTTACCTTCTGCTTTTTTCCATGAAATGTTTGCATGTAAATCAGAGTTTTCTTGAATTTTCTACTCTTTCAGATGAATAGACAAAATAGACAAGTCGTAGGGGGATTTTTCATAGGAAACAGACAGAACAATTGGAATAATAATCTTTCTAAACATGAGAGAAACATACACTGCAGCAGTAAGTAGTCAGCAAAGACAGATGATGTTCTGTATTTTAGGAGACCAGGCAGGCATTTCCAGAAATAAAATGATAAAAAGGGACATTAAATATTCAGTTACAATTAATATTTTTACCATGTCTTTGAAACTCATTTTCCATAAAACTCAGTTATTCAGATGTTCACAGAGAATAAACACAAAAGGAAACTGAGTATGCTGTTACAAATGAATTAAAAGCCTCTGATAGTACATTGATGGACGTGTGTAAGAAGCTACATAGGTATTTATTTTTTAAAAAATCAAACAAATCTTTGCAGACTTATTTTTTTCATATTTTAACCAGATGGTAATGCCATGATTTCTGTTTAGCAGAGAGCTCCTTGTTTCTGAAGTATAAAAGTCTGTTTATCTAAACCCTTTGACTTCATTCATTGTGTCACATTTATGTGCGGCTTTCTTATAATAGGCTTAGGACAAATAACTCGGGGATCAGTCACTCAAAATCTGCTGTTGCTTGAAGTGCACATTTACAGTCATATCTGGTTTCAGTCAAAATAAAACAGACAAATAAAAGAGTTAGATGTCTTAATTTGAGCTGAATCCAGTGCCCTGAGGTATCTAAGACAGCCATGCAGGGCTTGCCATCACTCAGGAGCTATAGGAAACCCATGCCTTTCTGGATCATCAGCTAGATGCTGGGTCAGACACCCAAGAACATCTAAAACAATTTTAGATGTTAATCTCCAGGCACGTCCATCAAGCCACTGTTCTAAATAGAGAAATGCAGCTTATTTTGAGGAAGAACAGTTAGACTGTCTCCTGGATGAATTTCAAGTTGAAAGACTTAATCTGTCTGAAGTCTGTGGAAAGTTTCAAAAAGAAGTGGTCTACAAAGGCTAACAGAGGCACCAGATGGAGGTATCCTCTGGGAGTGTTCTGTGGTGAAGGCTAGAAAGGTTAACGCTCTCTAATAGATGCAACCTGAAATATACACTCAAAGAAGAAACTTTGATAAATGTTTTGTTAGAAGAAGAAAAGAAAAATCATCTGAATGGGGGAGAAAGGAAGGGAAAAAAGAGGGAGAGAAATCTAATTTTCTCTTATTTTAAGCAATTTAAACCTTTTTTCGTATCTATGTCTTTATAAATATTTTTAACTGTTTGCCTATTTTGGATATACTAGGCAAGTACTTCTATCAAAATTTTATCTTAGTCTGGATTGAAGGGAATGTGATTTTAAGAGATATTGATAACAGCAAGACTGGATTTTAATAAGTATATAAACCAAAGTACTGAGGTGTCCAAACTAGCAGAGAGCTGGCAATGCAGGAGGCACAGAAAAGTCTTTCAATGACAAAAGGTAATCAGGAGGACACTCCAGCATGCAGTAAGATATCAGCTGCAAACTTACCCCAACCCAAGCCCAGTTTTAAGATGTGAAAGGATAATGCATTCTTCTGACAAAGCATTAGTTGAAAATTTATACTCTACAGTACAGTATTTTACCAAGACAAGTGCAAAACCTTCTCAAATGCAAGCAAAACCATTTTTAAATGGATTGATACTTTTTCATTGCTTCCCCCCCTCCCCATGTCCTTCCAGTAGCAGCATATTTGCAGGTACCATATTTCGTTCCTTCATTTCTGTGTCAGATCTATAACACTCCTTCAGATTTCTTCTTAAACTCCAGGGCTTATCTCCTTTATAATAACAAATTGTTCCATATCTATTCTCGATGTAGGAGTTATTAGTTAAAGTGTATGCTTTTCTCAACTGCTAAGTCTGGAGTTTGTTTTCTTGTCATAGTTAAAGCATTTCTGTTTCAGCCTGAAAGAGTATATAGCACAATCCTGATTAACAAGCTGCCAAAGTTAAATGTAGCTTGAATCAATCCTTGTTCACTTACTGCAGATTTTACCTGCTAAAGATTTCTTGGAGCACTAATTCCCCAAAATTATAATCTGGAGAGTTTAACGGGAAGCCTTTCTATTATAAACCAAAAAAAAGGAAGCGATGTTTGCCCTAAAAGTCACTTTTCAATTAGTTTCAACAGGAAAATAAAATGCACGGATCTGAGAGACTGTAGTGATACAAGATGAGAGAAAATTAACAAGAGAAGGATTCTTGGCTGGCTGATATCACATTACAGATGGGTCAAAAATTCCTCTCTGCCCTGTGCTGAAGTTTTCTTTACAATATAACTTAGGTTGTTTTTTGGAATTGAGTTTCTGTCTGGGACTTTATGTGCTCACACTATTAGTTTTAATACTTTAGATCTTGTCAACAAGGAAATGCTCTTGGAATTAATTTCATATTTGTAAAGAAGGTCTGTATTTTATTTCATTTGTTTTCATATTAAGCTGTTTAATTATATCATTAGAAAATTAATTATTATTTTACTGCCCCTTTACCAGTTCTAAATTGAAGATTAAACTTGCATGTGTAAGACATAGTGACACTGCATCAGCAAAGATTCTGTAACTGTGATCCTTGGACCTCCTTATGGTCCAAGTAGATTTGGCTTGTAACATATTACTGAGTGACAAATCTTTATATTCACTTGATACATTCCAATAAGAAACATCTATTGCTGAAAAATATATTTTTAGAGGCCAGCCTCCTAAGAGGGGCAGAACAAGGTAGAAGCACAATTATTTTTTTATTTTAGGAAAAGGGTGAATAATTATGGAAAACAAGAAAACAAGAACAAAGTATTAAAAATGCCCCCCCAAATAATTTAATGTTTCCCCTGCTGCTTTTCAACAAATACTAAATACCTGTCTATGTTTAAAAGCTTCACTTCAAATAACCTATGAAGAAAAATTGGTAAGTGACAAAAAAAAATTCAAACAATAGAAGGAAAGTGACTAGAGGGATTAAATAGAGTAATTCTTCAGAGAATCAGATATGGATTTAACAATTCAATAATTCAGATATAAATAATAATTATTTGGAATTCCAGGGTTATAAATTACACAAACGTAATAAGATTTCTCTAAATACAGAAAGTAAATATTCTAATTTAGCTGTATCTTCACAAGTAATCATGCTCATTGCAATGGCATAGGCAGTGCTATTAGCAGAGTTATTTAACAGAATTTGTTCCTTTGTAAAATGGTAGGAAACCAAATATGTTTAAAAAGTTAGTCAAAGAAAGTTCCTGCATGTTAAACATTAATATATTATGTGTAAATGACTAATTACAGACATTGAAGATTTTAAATTTCATTAGATATTTATGATTTGTGCAGAAGATTAGATGCCATTGATAGTAAAATAAATTAAAAGGCAACAGGGCTCAGTAATATGCTTACTTAATGCACTGGTAACATGAAGTTCTGGCTAGCTGCAAATAGTTATAAGAGATTACCAGCTTTAGAAGTTCTGTTATTTCCTGTACCAAGTTCATACCTGAGTGCGTGGTTCCTATGAGTACTCTTACAGCTTATCTGGTAAGTTTTACACAGTATTGCTCAATGACATATGCAAAGTGCTAAACTAGATCTTAAGGGTCCTCTATACTAGGCACAACACAGAACATGAAGCTCAGGGCCAACGGATTAAAAAAAAAAAAAAGAAAAAAGAAAAAAGTATCTCTGACTTCCAACTTCTTGTTCAATAATCCACAGCAACTCAGAATCCCTAAAAACTGTGCCCATGGGCTTTTTTTTTTGACATTTTCCACTACCATGAGACCTACAGAGGGAGCTGGGGGACAGGTCTCTGGGGAAATGTTCTCCCACAAGTGTAGTTTGTTCACATCCTCCAAATACTGTTACAGTACTGAAAAGGGATAAGGGCAGAGAAATAAGTTGTTCCTTCCTTAAATGCACTCAAGTGCCAAAGAACTTCCTTTTGAAACGAGTGTGATATGAATGTGTTATAGCTATCACAATTACTGCTAATTGCCAGTTATGGATCTTTTCCCAGCCTTATAGTTCGAGCTTCTGCCTGCTGCTACACCAGTGTACAAATCTGAAACAAATCATCAGAGGAGCTATTTCCTCATATCTGTTGCATGAGAAAATAGACTGGTTATAGCTGTAACACAGTGAAATACAGCAGGAGGGCTGCCTAGCTAATGAACCAATCTAGCCAACGTCTGGCATGAAACAGGGCACAAACTGTTGAGAGAGGTACACATCATCTCCTGGCAAGCTAGCATATAGTGTGCTATCAAGCTATATGTCATGCTGTCAAAGGTATCAAATCAGCACTGCTGTGGAGGGATCTCCGCCACTGTGACAGAGACATTTCCTACTATGTAGTGCCACTAACTATTAGACAACTAGCTTAGCTTTAACTTTTGGTCCAACGCATACCCATCATTGCTTTTCTCCCTTGCAACCTTTCTCCTTCCTCACATTTCAGACCTGAAAAATGGGAAACAGTTTACACTTGTTAATTAATCACTCAAATCAGATACCAATCTGTTAATGGAAAATTAACTGGCAACATGAAATAATCTTTGAAATCCATCATCTAAGCACAAGCCGTGGGCATTCGTGTTGTTGCTTTCTTGTAGGTTGCTGAAATAACAGCATAAAATTGAGATAAATTTTCCAGGTAATAAATCTAGTCTGTTCTGATGCTGACATATTTCATATCTTCTTGATATTACAAAAAACTTTAAAAATAATTTTGTTTAGGAGAATTTTCTATACAGAGATGTTATGACAGTTTTATCTTTTTTAATTTTGAGTTCTACAAAGAAAATTCATGAAATTTTGACAAACCGAATTGCCAGCAATCCATAGGAACTAACCATAGTAATGGATAAAGGTGATGTCTGATGCAGATAACAAACTTTAAAGAAATTTGGACAAGACCCTTTTGTTATGATGGATTTTATATGAGCCATTATATCTATGTGACAGCAACCTATGTGTGAGAGGGAGAGGAGAAGTCTGAAGATAATGAAGCTGACGATGTAAAGGCTGGTGGGCCTAAAGTTAAGAGGACATTTACTGGAAATCCCTTTTCATGTAGCCACAACTCAAGGCTTACTTTTGGATCATTTATTCATTTGTTTTTCCTATTTGAGAGCTCCTTTGCTCCTGGCCTCAGTCCTAGATTGAAGAAAAAACTCAGTATTTACCCATGTTCCAGGGCACTCCTCCAACTGACAAAGCCAGTGACCTTTGGTACATTTTCCCTCACCTTTCCCATGCAAAATGTGACTTTGGTCACACTTCATTTATTAGAAGTTGTTTATGAGCATTATGTGTAAAGTCTGATTTTATTGCTCACAGTTTGAAAAAATAACTTCCAAAGCCAAGAGCTTTTATAAGGCTCTCTCAGGATTTCAGTTCTGCTTCTTCTTCTTTCTGGACGGTATCTCCTTACTGGGAAAGTTTTCTTTTCCTCTCAAATCCATCAACAGATATCCCAGTATTTGCATTCAGAATCAAGTCCAAGAAACTCCTCAGCAAAAAAGGAAAAGTTTTGCACTTGGCTTATAGGTCTTTGTCCTCAAGATCAATGCAATAATTTAGACCACTTACTTACTGTACAAATCTATAAGAGCTCTCAGTCATCTAAATATACTCATTGCCTCTGTACTGGATAATGAGGTTGCCTACATACCTGCACGTTGCTGCACATGATAAAAACATTCTGGATGACATGAAGGTGTTTAATCTCCCATGCAATCGGGGGGTGGGTAGGGATGTGCTAAAACTCTGTGTTGAGTGCCTGCTGGCATTCTGAAATCTGTGAGGACAAAGGGGTCTGGCAGTGCTTCAGACAGGTCTAGGATGTCTGTGCTGCTCCCAAATGCTGCGGCTCACCTGCTTCCTGCAAAACACGCATGGAAGCTTAACCAAGAAATACAGGCCATACAAACGCCATATGCCGTAACTGGAGGGATAAGTTCTCCTTTTAAGCCTTATGAGTTACTCTTTGGAGGTGTCCGACTTCTTCTCCCTTGATTGCTTACAGAGATTAAGTTCCCAGCTAATAATTACTCCACCACGGCAGATTCTTATTATTAAGGGATCAAAAAACATAAATTAGTCACTTTGAGCCAAAATTCAGAACACAGACCTGTAATCTCAGCAGGCACTTCTTCTGTCATTGTATGTCTTCATTGCTTCTACCATTTTACCAGGATGAAGGGTAGCTATCATATTTATTAGAGTTTTTAAAAAGTTTAAAATTGCATATGTAATAAAGGCATGCTTGCTGACAGCTACTATCACGCTTTAATAGACTAATAAAGTCACAAATCCGGCCTGAATTGTCTTCCCTAACAGAAAGAAACCAAACCCCATGCACATTTTTAAATGAATTTAAATATAAAGCCCATAATTAAGTGTAAGTGTTCATAAGATCAGGGTTTAAATGTGAATGCTTGGTGTTGATATGGGTATATTTAAGCATACAGTTAGAATCTTAACTGTCATTCACTACTTTAAATCCATTAGAATTATTTGGCCTTTGAAAATTAGAGTTAATCCGGTTGCCCTGACATATACTGCAGATGATCATTTAAGGCACAGCTAGTGTTAAGAGCTGTGTTAACAGCTCAGTAGTTTTGATATTGATAGTGTGGCTATCATCCTTCTAAAATAGCAAATTAGGTAAGATTAGCACTTTAAGATGAGATTTAGATTACTGTGTATTGAATTAATTAAATTGCATTACAATTTCTTGTTAAACCTTTGAACATTTCATGCTAAATGAATATTCATCTGACAAATTTGTGTCATCTCTGAGACAACAGTGTGTGCCACATGGGGAGGATGGAGGGAAGCACCAGCTGCATTGGAGAGGTCACAGGTCTTCTGCACTACACTTCTGTGTGCACTGGGGAGGGTCTTGCACAGCGACGCAGCTGGCACACTTTCTTGCACAGCCCTTCGATGAGTCAGACAGAAGGGCTCTTGTCTCTTAGATGTAGCCTCTTTGACAACACTCGGGCTCCCAGTGGGGTGATCAACACAGCCCTTCTCCTCCTATTCTGCAGTTTATACAGCTATATAGAAGTGTCTTAATCTCAAGGGGAAAAAAATATTTTACTAAAGATCAGTTTGGGGAAAATTTATTAGAACTGATTGACTTTGAGACTCCCTGACAATCCTGTGTGTTGTAGCTAAATGTCCTTCCCTGTCTCTCCCCCTCACACACATACTTTCCTGCTCGCTAGCAAACCAAATAAATCGGCAGAATGCATTAACATAAAATAGGAACCAGAAGACCTTACTTCCTGCTCCCAGGTGATATCTGTTCTTCCCCAGACTCTCTCCCTTCTCTATCTTGTCCTTCACTCTAAGAATCTAGTTCTTGTTGCCTAGTGCTGCAAGTTCAACAGTGAAATTAAAGCATCTCGTATCAGCTAAGTGGTTACAGCATTCTCAGGAGCAGAAGCGGCATACTGGAGCAGAGGAGGCCTAAAAACTCATATTTCACTTTCCAGGGGTGTGCTCTAACTTTTAAGTTGTTTCAAAAAAGGTAACAATTCCAATGCTGGTTTTGTACATATTCTGAACTAAACTCTGATACTTACACCTTAACTATGTTTGCTTGGTGAAGCGCCCACTCTGAGAATCCCTGAGGGCCAAATCTCTGTGAAGACTTGAACAGTTCAGGAGCCACATCTCTGAACTATAATGGAGTTTAGCTGTCATCTGAGTGTATAGCTGGTCAAACTCCAAACTATGCAGAGATACTTATTCACAGACATGTAGAGAAATATGCAATCTAAAATAGAAAGAGCTCTAAGTATTAGGTGTTTCCCAGGTAAATGATAAAGGAAAGTAGGTGGCCTGAACAGCTTTCTTGGTCTAACGTTACACCTAAATTTGTGTTAAACATTAAAGTTAGACCACCTGCATATTTCCCAGTTTAGCTTAGATTAAACCATGAGCTCTACCCTATCCTATAAGTAAGGAAGTAATACAAAATCACATTTATCTGTTTTGTACATAATGGTACTAGATTAGCATGTAGAAGGAAACAGAAATTTTTGCCTTGTCGCTCACAAGTAGAAGGAAATGTCTTCTGATTTCCCAGAGATGTTCATACACATGTAAATATACTTTCAGTCTTGATATTATTTCCCACAGCTTACCATACCCTTGCTTTTTTTGTTGTTGGCATTGTCATCCTGACACTATTTTAAATCCTTTCTTTATAAAGTTCTTTTTCATAGGTCTTATTATTTCTTTACTTTTGTGTGCTAATAATTTAATAAATGCTTTTGCTGAGATGAAATGTGTTTCTTTACATGCTAACAGAATAAGCAGCATATTTCTGAAAGCAAACAGTCTTTACACTGCCTTCCTAAGAAGGCAACATGTCATTGTGTCTTTCTGAACAAATAGCTCAGCTTACACTTTTCTTTAAAGACATTGGTATTCCTGTTAAGCCATATAGAAACAGACCTTGGTGATAAGAAACTTAATGCTTCTTCATTACAGGTATTGCTCTCTCAAATGTGCTTATTTTGTTAATTTTATTTTATTTTTTCCACTAGGGGAAAGTAAGCAGTCGAATGTGCATAGCAGAGTCAATTTCCAATTAGCTAATTTTCCAATTATCTCCAATTTCCAAATTCAAACTCCATAATATATCCTATATTATAACCCTTGGCATCTATCCTTTACCTTCCTAAGCTTGATTCCAGCTTTTACTGGTGCCAGTAAATGCCTCACCTAGGATTTCCTAGAGGCACCAAACGGTTGTATTTTATCTTGAGTTCATTGCAATAGATATGTTTTCTCTCTTTTCAAGCCCTAAACATGAGATGGGATGCACAAGTGCCTTACTTGTATATCCTGGCAGGTGATTTAACTAGTCAGCTTCTGCAAAACTATATGACCAGCTTTGCAGTCAGTCATATAATGTGGTCAGTGCTGTATACCCAGTAACAAATACTCAGCCTACAAGCTGCCACTTCTTTTATAGCTCATCTGCAGTCAAAAATCTACAGTCCTGAGCTTAGATATCTTATTTAATTTCTATCTACCACCTACTGTATAGGTACTCAGAATGGTCCTACTGAGGCAGATGCTCATCTACTTTTGGGTATCAGTAGTGGATAGGCGAAGTATAATCCTTAAAAACTTAAGTTTGATTTTATGTAGATATGAAGAACTTTCCTTTCCTTGCATAGGATGATTCACAAAAGAATTGCTGCTTGAGAACCTGAGCATCCTGCCTACGTGTTTGCTGCAAGGCACAGTTAGGCCTCTCAGATTTTGCTGATGTACGTGCCATGGTGCATTATATTCTTGGCTGAGCTGAGACATACATCAAGCACATAATCACATTCCTATGACTGAACAAGTTACCAAGTGTCTTTTAATCCACTAAATACACACATGCATTTAGTCCAAGCTTGCAGGAAATCTGAGGAAACTTTATGTTATTAGACTTGTCATTAGACAAGAATATACATCCATGGTCAATTAGATTTCCTCCATCCAAAAGATGTACTGAAGAGCACCTACTTAGCATTCCTGGAATTGCCCAGGAGAGATGTGAGAGAAAAACCCACAGTCAACATAGTTAAGGTAGCAGGTGCAGACCATAAGCGAAAGGGCATCCAGAATGGAGGCAGGTGAGACAAACTGCCTCAATGCTGTTTAGTTGTGAGAGTTTCACCCATTGTATCCTAATAGTATAGCCTAATAGATGGATGTCATGATCTTCCCACGTGACAGCTAGTGTCAGTTTGGAGGTCATTCATAGAAGTATATTCTCTTTCCTAAATAGACACAGGAGGAAACAGAGGCTTAATACAGCTTTTCATTAAAAAGTTAGCTGCAAAAATGGATTGCTTTGCAAATCCAGACAAGGGTCATTTGCATCTAGATACCAGTGCAATAGATCTATCTCTGAAGAGTAAAGCAATATTACTGGTATGTCTACGATCATTATTTAACACCCAGAGCTCTCCAGTCAAGTGTTTTCACAAAGAACAATGCATGGTTAGACATGTTTGGATGCCTAACTAAATAAATAAAGAGAAATCATTTGAATACTCCAGGATAAATGTTGTCGTTATAAAGGCTGAATCCACAAATTAATTGCTATGAAGCTTTTTAGAAATGCTGCATTTTATGTAGCACTGTTTCAGCATCTGCCCAGCTGTGAATTGTTCTGATGTCTCTCAGTGCAGGCTGCCATTTTAAGGTGACTTCCTCAGCAGGAAGTTTAGTCTGTGACCTATGCTTTGTGACAGAGGAAGTGCTACAATTATCACCAGATTAATAGATGAGGGAATCAACGGATGAATGATGGAGTATTTCACTGCTGGTGGTTTAAGAAAAACTCTGTTTACTAAGTTTCCTACACTTAGTTCCTTTACTGTGTTTTCACAGAATAGCTTGTCAAGAACTTAAGTTGCAAAACTAGCCAAGAACCGTTTTATTTATTTCCTGCATTACCTGCATACCTTCCCCATTTCTGCCAAATTTTTGCTTGATAGTTTCAGAACTTCATATTTATCCAAATACTCTACTGCTTTAAGCCAAATATTATACAATCTCACAGACACAGAAATACAGACCTGTCTGACCTGCCTTCTCCATCAGCATCAAGCAACATAAGTAACTGAGATGAGGAGACACATCACACAATATTGGTATACGACACAGTAATAGGTCCACAACAGGACTATGTGCCTAAGGATGTTTCTTAGTGCCTATATTCAATGTGGGTGGGTCGATGTCATTCAAACGCCCTTCTTCTTCTTAAATCGCTTAAGCCTAGGGTTAGACGTTCATTAAGATCAGATCTTTGAATTATGAGATGACCAGGTAGTAGAAATGACAAAGCTGTGCAATTTGGTGCATCAGAAGGAAGGCACACCCACAGCACACAGTATACTAAAGATGTCGTTCATGAGTTATGCACTGAGCTCATCCCTTACAAAGGCAGGGAACTAATATGAAAGTAACTTAAAAATTTAAGAAGGGGACAGCTTGATAACTGCACCTTCTCTTCTCCCTGGCACTTATACAAAACAAGATAAGAACTGCACTGTGCCATACCAAAAGATTCATCAAGCCCTATATGCTGCCCAGCAGTGCCTACAGAAAGTTATATGAAAAGGACAAGACCAGCACAACCTGTTCAGGCTCCTCACCATAGCACCTATGGACAGCAGGTGCCCTGGGAGTCACAGCAGGCTTTGCTTGCATGGAATCCCCCAGGAAGCCTCTGTACCAGACTGCTGCTTGTCCACTGCAGGATGTTGAGGAGGGTACATGAGCCAACAAGATCGCAGCCGATGACAAGAGGAAGGTAACAAAATCCTACTTAACATTACCAGCATTCAAGATGATGTCTTCTCACCTAAATGAACTATTCCCTCTCTGAACATGTCTAAGCAGTAAAAGATCATGCTCAGCATATAAAGCTGAGGAAGAGGAAGGAAGGGGGGGACGTTCAGAGTTATGGTGTTTGCCTTCCCAAGCACCCGTTACACGTGATGGAGCCCTGCTTTCCTGGAGATGGCTGAACACCTGCCTGCCCATGGGAACGAGTGAATGAATTCCTTGCTTTGCTTTGCTTGCGCGTGGCTTTTGCTTTCTTTTAAACTGACTTTAAACAGTCTTAATTAATTAATTAATTAATTAAACTGTCTTTATCTCAACCCACGAGTTTTCTCACTTTTACCCTTCCCACCGGGGGGGAGTGAGCGAGCGGCTGTGTGGGGCTTAGTGGCTTAGTTGCTTGCTGGGGTTAAACCACGACATCAACACTGCATACATTTGCATACTATATTTTTTTATCTCCTCTAGATCATCTTACCAGCTTCCAGGCTTTCTCCAGAACATATTTGTCATGGTTTCGGTTGTTGTCTACACGTATCATTGGGATGTAGCTTCATTCACAGTTACTGAGATTCATTAACTCAGAAAACAGAAGTAGACTTTTGTCTGTCCATGCTCTCCTAAATTCAGCATTGCAGCAAAGACTGAAATTCCCAGCCTGAGAGATGAAGGGCTAGACCCAAGGATCTCTGAGGGATTCAGGGGAAAGGTGAAATAAGACACTGACAGCCTAACTAATGACCTTTTTGATACTTTGTTAGCAGCTCTCAAACTTTATGATGTGATGATGATCCTTTTCACCTCAGGTCAGCAAAAAGACCCTAGTTGGCATGTCCTGTGGGCATCCCTAATGCGATTTGATCCAATTCCTCATAGTAGGGCCAAAAGATCAAATTGAATTGAATCATTCACTGTTATATAACAATAATCCCACAATTTTCCGTGGATTTTTTCTAAGCTTTTCTCAAAAACTTCACTTTGGCTATATAGAGTCTGCTAAATGTCCAGACTAACAAATATGCACAGAGATGGCATAGTAAATCATACCATCTCAAACAACAGCCATGATATCTCCCTGCATGAATACTTTCCCCTGCAATCTGAGCTGGTTATGTACCTTATCCCAGTGTGACCTTAAAGCATATGACCTTCTTGCAGATAATCATGGCTCTGGTTTCCAGGTGGGCTCTGACTGTAGTTTTGGTTTTAGCTGAACATCACTGTCAGACTGTGCATTGAACAACACTGTCATTTTGGTATATATAAACATGCACCAGTTTCACAGGAAGACTACAGTCTTGGAGCACAGAGGACCAAGAGACAAAGGGGCAAGGTAGTCTAGCAAAAAAAAAAAAAAAATCCCATCTCAAGGGGTGTCTGATTAGAGAGGTAGTTCAACACTTAATACTTTCATTGGCAGGAAGTCAGTTTTATTACTCTCCTCAGTAGTTTTTTAAAAGGTTTGCTGTGTTGGTTATTTTTTACATAAGCAAAGAAATTTACATCATACAGGAGCAGTGTTTCTAACGTCATGGCAGTTGCTCTAGAACCAGATATTTTACAGTTGTTGCATTCTACCGAAGTGAGTTCTTGAAAAAGTATGTTTTCAAAGAAATAGAGAGAATACTATTGAGTAGCTAAAGAATACTATTGAGTAACTAAGTAACTAAAGTTCTCTGGCAATGCTGCAGAGTCATGGAGAAGATTTGAGCAGGCTTTTGAATCTATGCATGACCAGCTGGACTCAAAAACAGTCACAAAAGGTAGCTATTTTTTGAATATAACAGCATCTGAAGTTCTCCATTTCCTTGTTAGTATGGTACTAAAAGAGAATGGAAGAACTGCCTCTGAGAGTGTGCAGGAAAAATACTGTACTCCTAAGAAAAGTGAAACTTTTGAAGGACATCATTGTCATCATATACACTTCTCAAAGAACAGAATTTCTTTCATTTTCTCTAAATTTGAGGAATGTTTGATTGACAGTCACTTAACAAGTCAGCCGTGTAATTATGGCTTACTGACTGATTCCATTAGAAGAGATCAAACAGTGATTGGAATCAAAGATATAAAGCTACTGGAACGACAGCTACAAGATAGAAACCTAAATCAGGAAAAGCAGTAAGGGCATGTCAAAAAGATGCTAGAAGAAAACTGATGCAGTTACACTGGATAAACAGATTATCACAATGGGAAATTGGAAAATGGAAAGACAAAATAAAGTGAGAAACATCACAGAATAGCAAGAAGCTGTGATGGACAGAAAGTGCATTAGCTGTAGAAACATGCACAGATCCAAACATCCAACATCTATATTTAGACAGCATGAACTTAACAATTTTACAATATTTTGCAATTTAACAAGCGTATCACTGCTCCATATTAAGAGAAAAACTGTGAAAAAAATCAGAAAATAACTTCTAGAGAGAGCCTAAATCTTCAAAAGCTGAAAGCAGGGATGACAGAGGGCTGACGTCGTGCCTACACACTGAGGGGCCACTTGATTGAATATTGATACCAAAGTGAATATTGGATGGGAAGCATAGCTGTGAGCTTTTAAGTCAGAAAACAAGAGCACTAAAATCCCCATCAAATATACCTTCAGGGGGAAAAATAGTTCTTCCTGAAGAATAACATGATCTTGAACTGAAAACCAAAAGTGAAAATCAAGCTGGTTACATTTGTTGTAATTGCTAAGCCCATAAATATGCTAAACATTTACCAGCAGGCTAAATTCAAAAGTCAAAGAGAGATCCTGAAGCTGTGATACACAATTACAAATTTAGTCTATATTTACAGATACTGCCTAAAACAGTTTGATGTTGTATTCTTGAAGCTGATTCCCACTTCTTTGAGATTGGAATCTTGGAGGATCAAACATGAAAATCTTAGTGTATGTTTGTAATATAGTTAAGGGGCATAGTGTAATGTGTTATAAGTGTACATTAAATCTGTATTTACAGGACACAGAACTCCATAAGTTTTTGTCTGGTGATGGTTCACAGTTTAATGAACAAAAGAAACAGAATCTCCTACTGTAAACTGTTTAAACTTCTTTTTCACAAGAGTCTGTATTTCAGCATTTAACATAACAGGTATCAGTGATTGAACAGTTTGATGAACAAAGAAATTAAGACAGTTAAAAGATAATTCAAAAGGTTACAGAGGTTGGAAGGATTTAGCTCTGCTAAACTTAAGGGCATCACCTTTACAGCACAGTACATCGCCATTGAAATTGTGTTTAGCAGGGGAAAGCAGATTCTCAATTTAACAGAACTGCAGCAGACAGTAGAACAAATTGTAACGTGCAGCAAGAAAAACTGATAAAGATACAAAAAATACATGGTATAACAGGGATTTGAAAGTATGAAATCCATTATAAAGGGGAGCTACAGTTCATTTCTACACAGCTATTTCATGAACTTTAAAAGACTACAGCTATCAGAAAGGTTACTCCTCATTTCTGTGAAGTACAGAATCCTGAAGATGAGGTTTTGAGGAAAACAAGAGGTAGATAACAACCAGTTCTTAGCAACAAGCAGATAGGTAGAATTTGCAGAGGCATCACCCCCCCAAACCAATGATTCTACAGAGACCCCAAAGAAACAGTAGCAGAGACAGCAAAGAAGCAGAAACAGGAAAGTTTCATAGGATTTCAGCTGCAATTCAGGAAAGATTCATTGAACATTGCTAACAAGTTAATGGAGCTGTAGTAGTGTTTGACAAAGGGAATATGTACTGTCATTTTTAATAACTGAACCAGATCATCAGGAGACAAGTCAGATACAGAGTTAACATAAATATCTAGTCAGTCTGTGCCCAGTTTTAAGAAACACAGATTGCACAACTCACAACCAAAGAGACAAGCAATAGTCTCTGATCCCTTGTGGTTTTGTGGCATCTTCTTTGGGGCCCTTATGTCACATTGTCCTTCTCCTTTGCTTAAGTTATTGCATAGTCTTATCAAACTACCTTGGAGAACTGATTTCTTTAGGTTAATAAGGTCTTGAGTATTTAAGCCTGATTATTTTCCTCTTTCTGCTCCTTAACATGTGAATTGCTGGTTCAGCTGTCCTTTGACTTCTGCCAACTACCAGAAGACTACAGGACTCTGTTGCTGACTCCAGGCAGGCAGTTTTGCTGCTGGGTCAGATTTTCTTGCCCTGCTTGTTGAACAACCATGCTGCTTTGTGTTGCTGCCTCAGCTCACCTTATTCTCTCTGCTGACTTGTTAAGCACTGCCAAACTCCCCTCAATCTTTGACTTCAGCTGTAAAAAAGTGTAAGTTTTCCAAAGAAATGTTTTATTAATTTGCATTATTTTTTGCTGTGAATTATGCAAATTATGTAAATTATATGGAGCCTTAAAGCCTCTGGAAATGTGCTCAAGTGTCCTACAGTGTCACAATATTTGCTTGACCTAGGCCTAGATATGTGTGAAGAATCTCTGGGAAATGTAAATTTATCCATAATTCATTTTGCAACATGGACAAATTGAAACAGCATGAGAATATCTTGACTGTGACAACTGTGCAAGATATTCCGACATTCACTTCCAAAAACCTTCATCTTGAATAATTTATTGCATGTTATACAGGTTCAGGAATTTGTAAGCTTGAATGTCTAAGTAAAAATGTATGGATCACTTAGTAAATGTTAACATTCATCTGGAAATGCATACTTAGACAATAAAGGTGTGTGCCAGCCCTGCAGAACAGGTCTACTTTTATGCAAACTGTGATATTTTTCAACATAACAGTCAATTGGTATAGAAAGGACTACAGCTGAACTGAGGAAAGCAGTGACATATTCATGTACAGCTTCATCTGCATTAATTATAGTTGTGTTAGAAGCCATTATAAGGTTAGCAACTACTGTAGATCTCTCCTGTCTGAAACATGGGCATAAAGGGTGATACTTCAGATTACTGTGATGCTGCTAACTATTAAAATTTACATTCTAATTGTGATCATTCTACCATTGCATTAGCTGTGACAGGAAAGTTCAAAATCACAGTTTGAGTACAGATTGAGTACAGATTGAATACAGATTGAAGCATCCCCTTTGCACCCTGCCTTCAGGTATCTATATACATTGATAAATTCCCCCCTGAGCCTTCTCTTCTCTAGGTCAAACAGTCCCAACTCTCTTACCCTGTCTTGTATGACAGATGCTCCAGTCCCTTAATCATCTTTATGGCCCTTTGCTGGATCCACTCCAGTAGTTTTATATCTCTCTCATACTGGGGAGCTCAGAACTGGACACAACACTCCAGGTGTGGCCTCACCAATGCAGAGTAGAGGGAAAGGAGTAGAGGGGAAGGATCACCTCTGGCAACACTCTTCCTGAATGCAGCCCAGGACACCATTAGCCTTCTCTACCACAAGGGCACATTGCAGGCTCATGGTCAACTTGGTGTCCACCAGGTCTTTTTCTGCAAAGCTGCTTTCCAGCTGGGCAGCCCCCAGAATATATTGGTGCATAGGGTTGTTCCTCCCAAGATGCAGGACTTTGCACTTCCATTTCTTGACCTTCATGAGGTTCCTGTCAGCCCATTTCTCCAGCCTGTTAAGGTTCCTCTGAATGGCAGCACAACCCTCCTGCATATCAGCCTCTCCTCCCAGTTTTATGTCATCAGCAAACCTGCTGAGGGTACACTCTGCCCCATCATCCATACCATTAATGAAGATGTTGAACAGGACTGGACCCACTATTGACCCCTGGGGTACACTGCTAATTACTGGCCTCCAACTAGATTTTTTACCACTGATCACCACCCTCTGGGCCAGGCTGTTCAGCCAGTTTTCAATCCACCTCACTGTCTGCTCATCCAGCCCAAACTTCAACAGCTTCTCTATGAGGATCTTACAGGAGACAGCATTGAAATCACTACTGAAGTCTAGGAAACAATATCTACTGCTCTCCTCTCATCTACCAAGCCAGCCATTTCATCGTAGAATGCTATCAAGTTGGTCAAACATGACTCCCCCTTGGTGGATCCATGCTGACTACTCTTGTTCACTTTCTTGTCCTTCATGTGCCTAGAAACTGTTTCCAGGATTGGTTGTTCTATCACCTTCACAGGGACTGAGGTGAGGCTGATCAGCCAAATGTTTCAAAATAGTATTTTTTTTCCTCCTAGTAGCAGAGAACAGCTCTTTTAGTGATTCTTCATTGCTATTACTGGACAATGATCCCCTAATTCCAATTTTTCTGCTCATGTTAGTCCACACCAACAGTTTATTTATTTGTTACGTTTTCAAACACTCTTTGTCTCCCTCTGATTGCTAACCCATAACTCATAGATGCAAAAAGCCTTTTTACGTAGGGCAGCTAGTTAAGAAATTTCAGCATGAATACCCTTGTTTGCACAAAAATATGATCATTCATGCTCCAGTAACCTTATTCACATGCACAGAAGCTCTTCTCCAAATATATGTGTGAACAAAAGGAGTTTGTATGAATTTTTGTGGGAAAATTGAACAAATAAAGGTGTGTCCATTGCTGAATCATAGAGAAATTAGAATTTGTAAAAAATACTCATGATCAAAATTATTCTTATTATACCTCAGTTGAGGTAGCAATCCTCTAAACTTATCCATTTTCAATAAGATCTGGACTTGATTTCTATGTATTAATTGTCTCAATACCAGTAGAAATTGTTCTCATACCTGAAAGAAGTTGGTCTAATCCTTGGCATTTCTAAGGCCACAGAGACTTGTCTGTCCGAATTCACCTGTTAGATAGTAAATCCTTTTATTCAGATCCCAGCTCTAGATCAGTAGAATTGTAAACTTTTATTAATTTGAGGAGATTCCATTGATGTGCCCATCCATTTTGCCATGAAGCTCCTGGGCCATACAAATTCTGGGTATATATTTTGAACAGAGATTCAAAGATAAAATCTATCTTACCTTACACAGCTCAAGAGATACATGAATCTAAAAAAAAAACAAACCCAAAACCATCATGCCTGCCAGAGAAAGTTAGGAAATCCTTTTTATGATTTAAAATTACTTTCACTCTCTGTGAAATGAAACTTTCAAAAGAGAAGTGAGGGAAAAGAGAGGGAGAAGAACAGGAATAAAGAGAGGGTTAGTCAGAGTGCAGCAGCTCCACCTGATTTGGGGAAGCTGGAAGTTCAAGTCAAGAAAGTTCAGGGCTTTATCACATATTGACTTAAATACAAAATGTGGAAAATCTCCAGCAAAGATGAATGAGCAGATTTTACTCTGTGATGATGTATAACCTAATAGAAGCATTTACTTGAAACAAACATAAGAGATTTAAGCATCTGTTGTGAGTAAGGCATGACAATTCCAAGTGTGATTCTCTCACCTACCAAGTAAATACCATGAGCATCAGTGCATTAAGCCATAGGTTAGTCTGAGTCCTTACTCTTCTCCTCATTTCACATCCACCCAAGCCTGATACATACATCATATGGAAATTATTGAGCTTTGATACATAGATATTTCAGTAAAACAACAAAAAGCTTTCCAAGAAAATTATCAGTTGTCTCTCCTGCATAGGAATCTTGTCTCTGTGTCCCTCCTTTTCTTTACAGAAGTTATCACCCTGGAGGGAGAAGAGATCTCTGCCACTCCTCCAGATAACAGCTCATATTTCTTTCTTAAATCATGGCCTCTGTAATTACCTGACAGTTATGACTGATCCTTAAGTCAACAATTCCTGTGATCCTAAAGTCAATCTCTTTGTCTTTCTTTGTAAATCCTTCTGTGATTTTGAATGCTAGTAAGAAATGAAGTCTCTGTCCTACTTTTGAGGAACTTCCCCCATTCCCAGTGCAATGAAACTTACACCATTTTCTCTGGACATCACCTTCAATCATCCCACGTTCTAATCTTCTGATGAAGACTGATGTACTGCACAGGTCTTTGCATTATGCCAATCCCTCGGTCTTGGAACAGACCACTGGGAACTATTGGTAAATTTACAGCAGCCTTGGTGCAATAATGTACAGTCCTTAGAGCCGGTTTGGCGTGAGGGAGTGCCACATTCCATGCCAGGCCATGCACCCCACAGCCATTCTCAAAACACTGGTAGTTAGGATTGAATGCACATGCTGCATAGTTTGTGTGCAAAATTATTTAACATTGCTTTGCTTTAGGTGAATAGGAGTCCCCAAGTTCATGGTGTTCTGGCCCTCAGCAGTGTTGAGAAAGACCATTTTATTAGCAGAGTTCGCAGAGACATAGCTTGGGAACAGCTTCTAACTCTTAGTCTAATGGAGTAACATTGGTTAGTGGTTACAAAACTGATTGGCTTTATAAGGGAAATTAATTGGCCATGAAAGGGAAGAAAGGAAAACTGTACACTTTAGTTAACTATCAAATAAAATAGACTGAAAGTTCCTTCTATAGGCAGCAAAACACTTTAATGAAGTTTTCAGTGCTAAAGGGTGGCAGATGAATCAGAAAACTACAAAAACTGTATTTAATAGTACTAACTAAAGTACAACAGACTCTTTTAAGGCTTCCAGCCCATTTTTCTCTTCTTTTTTTTTCCTCCCAGAACTGTAAGTGGTACTGTAAGTTCCATAATGTATTGGAAAGTCCCTATGATACACTGTGTTACCTTGCACATTTCTTCAACTGCAGACAAAAACATTCTAATGGTATCTCAGCAGTGGTCTGAACTATGCACCATGCAATACTACAGTAATTCCAACTAATGCCTCTAAAGTCAGCAAGGTTAAGCTAGACTGTGATTAGTTCAACAACAGAACAGCTGGTCCAAGGCTTTCAGAAGCAATGACAATAAAATATGTTGATTTTGTTTAAGTGACAAAAGGGAAAAAAAAAATTATGTTAAAGGTTATTTAATGCTTATTTTATAGTTATTTTTTTCTTTTTCCTGTTTCATGCTGAAAAGACGAGATGGCAGCTGTAGTGCCTTGCTAAAAGGGAATGGAAACCACTGTATTTAACGCTTGCCTACAGCTGTGGAACACTGCATTAAATGACTCAATGATTACTTTCTTCCAGTCTCTGTTCCTATATAAAAAGCTAAAACAACTTTTTTTTTAAGGATCATTATTACCAGTGAGAGGGATGAGGGATCTCCATGCTCAATAAATAAACCATATATTTAGGTGCTTAAACATTAAGTAAAATGTTTGGTTCAGGTGACCAGTTGAACATCACATATGAAAGCATTATGAATAGGACCACCCTGGCAGATAGATGGATCTAGAAAGTTTATCTGCCCATTGCCTAACAATCTGAACAATCTGTGCTCACCAGTAAGCAACCAAGACCTTAGATTAAACTCTGTTGTTATGGGCACAACGAATCATTCTAAATAGCGTCTAATTCTAGGTGGTTGTGTTCATTTTATTATATTTCTTAACTGCTATTGCATTGTTATACAGACAGCTTTTGTATGTTTTCTTGCTATTTTCCCTCATTACACACTTCTAAGATGAATATAAATGTGATAAAGACCGTTATTTTTCATGCTAATGAACAACTCATACTATTGAGAAACATCTGAATTGTTGCCAAATTCATATCAAACTCAGTGTTGCTTAATTATATTTTATTGCACTATGAAAACTGTTTTAATGTTACAGACAATGCCCACTGTATGGTGCCTGGGAGGGGTTTAGACTTTTATCGCACTTTAGCAAATATGGGGCAATTGATCAGTACTATGGTTACTACCATTTGATTGTGTTAGCCCTTCTATATGTACAGAAGTTCTTTCACTCTGCCCAGCTTCTCAAATTTCCCATGAAAGGACCTGAAGTGATAGCAACTTCTGTATTCATATCTGATGTTCTCAACAGCTGTGAGGAAAAATCATCAATTCCATCTGTGAATTTCGAATGATGAAGAGCACGTAGTGAGAAAAGCTGCTTCCTCAACTGCAGAAGCCTCCTTTTGGAGAAGGAGTGCTCTGGAGCTGTCACTAGGTTGAAGAGCATTACTATCTGTATCTAAATATTGGTAAGTCAGTCCACTTCACCTTTTCTGAGTTGTTATACCTGGCTTCCTGAAGAAACCACAAACATTCCTTTATAGCACAACTGAAGTTTTGTCAGTGTTGGCACTAAAGCTAAGGAAAGTTCTGTTTTGCTGAGTTGTTTCTTGCTTTTGAGAGCAAGTTCCTGCATTTATTGTTGCTCTGGCTCACCTCTTTCCATGGGTTGTAACTAATGATGTCATGGTGGTTAGCTGTCACAGTTACCTTATGTATTTTTACAACTCTTACTAAAAATGCAAAAAGTTCATAATTATATTATTTGCTTCATTTTCCCCTTTTCATCTTCATGAACCTTACATGGTTACATGACATGCAACTAATATATGTAGAAAACATGAAAAAAAATGGAGCTTACTCCTAGGAACAAATATTTATCAAAGAAACATATATCCATGATCTTTGCTGCTGTATAACAAGGTAAAAATAAATAAATTTCCATTTGCAGAAACTTGTATGTAGCAAGAACATAAATCCACATCCACTTAGACCTTTTTTGAAAGTCTGAAAATCACTGATTAGAACTGATGTCAAAAAAAAAAATCCCACCTCAGACTGGTATTTGACCTAATCTTTCAACCCACTGAGTCTCAATATGCATACTTATGTGTCTAACCATAGTGTGTATCAGAATTGTGACCTGTTAAAATTCATACTATATTTAGATTTTTGCAATGAAGAAGATAAAGCACCAGTATGTTGTATCATCTAAACAACAACATATTCCCTTCACATGTACAGAAATTATAAAGTAAACTTATGATATACTAAGGTGGTTCCTCATAAATTTTCAGTATTTGTCATGAACACCAGACTCATGGACTTCAGTACTATTTATCTTTCCTGTTCTCTGAAGTCTTTCTTTTAATAATGAAGTAATTGGTTCAAGGTCTTGTTGCTATGAAAATCTGGAGGGGGAAAAAAAGAAATCACAAACAAACTCCAAGGTCACAAAATCTATAAAATCAGTACTTTCTTATGTTATGAGGGTCACCTTTAGGGCACAGTTCTGCCTGGTGCTCAGGTGAACAACTAAATGTAGAGGCTCACTTTTCATTACTTTATCAGGAGCACAAATACTGAACCTGTCAGAAACTCTAATGGCAAGAGCTATGCTGCACCAGATACGGCTAGACTAGACTTGCTATCATCATCTCATTTTACTGCAAAGTCAATACAGTGTCCACGGTATAAAAATGTTGTCCAAGCCATCTACTTTTAGACAGTATTCATGGTGAGGACTGAAGTTTTCCAGAATACTTCAACTACTCAGGGTCCAACAGTGCTTCTATTAACATTAATATCTAAATTAACATCTACTTCAAAGACAGTTGGACCCATGATGTGTTATCTAGAATAAAGGAACCTAAATGTATCTGGGGAGAAAAAAAAGTTTACTCTGGGACTTTGGGCTTCATTCATTGTTTTCCGGCACTCTGGTAGCACTCAGGGCCACAGGACGTGTAAAATGATTCCACATTCATGGAACTTTATTTCCCCATCACCTGCATGGCATGAACAGATCTACAAGTTTTTTCTATTTTTTAATGAAATGTTATGATTTAAAATAATGAATTAGAATACAATAAAATTTTTAATATACTGGTACTATATGAACTGGTAACTCTGGTAACTCTACTGGTAACTCTAACTGGTAACTCTGTTGGTACCAGTAGAGAATGTAGTCACTATGAAAAAAGTGTGGTAGTTCTCTATTCCTCAGTGATAACCAGTCTGGGGTTTTGGTGGGGTTTTTTTGAATGTTTCCTCATTTGGGAGCAATCCAGCTATTCACTTTGTTATATTCAGATATTATTTATTATGTAGTTGCTAAAAATACAGTAAAGAACAATGACAGCAGGGTCTGCTACAATGACAAATGACATCCCATTTCTCATTAAAAAAACAGTGGCTGCTAATCAGTGTGTATAAATACTTCTTGGTGCCTGTGGCAAAATGACATTTTAAAGGCTATTCCCCTTTCTCCTCTTGTAAGCGAGGTCTTTGCCACTCCATCTCAAATTACAGTAAAGGAAAACTCCCTAGACACTAGAATGTGAGTCTGTGGCCTAAGAAAAGTGAAAGTTTAAAAAAAAAGAAAAAAAGTATTATTTGTCTTTACAATCCCCTTTTTGATTATTCTCTGCCCAGGTCACACCTTCTTTGGTATGGAACAGGTTAATACCTGTCTGGTTTTGATCAGGTTCTTGAAAGTCTGACATTCTTCTCATATTTGTGATTATGTGTACCCATTCCTGCCCTCATCCCTTTCCTTCTCCAGACCTAACCTATCACTGAATAAACAATACAGTTCCCTGCTGTTTCACCACAAAGAATTATTCTGACACTGTAATAAGGCAGAGAGAAGAAAACCACTGCAGTTACAAGAACATCTAGGAACTTGCTAGATCAGACTAGCAATTCATTTACTCTGGTGATGGTTTATTGCATATAACAGAGGCAGCAGTTCATGCAGAAGGACACAGAGGGGACCAGAAACTCTGCTGAGGACAGCATATGTGCTGCTCAGCAGTGGTGGAGACACGCTGCAGGGCACAGTCCCCAGCAGCCACTGGAGCATTTCCCCCAGCACATCTGAGGTCCCTACTCAAGTGCAGATGCATCTCTTCCAAGTCTGGGGCTGCAGGGACACCCAGGCTCTCTCACTGAGGCTGGGGTAGCAGGAGGTGGGCTCCCTGCCTGCAGGAGCAGTGCACTTGTGGAGAGTCTGTCTTACCAAGCAAAGGAGCTGTGACAGGAGATCAGCATACTGTGCAGCATTAGAAATGGCGAGAAAGAGACTAAAGCCTCTGTCAGCTGCCCTGACCTGTTGCCTGGGCTGGTTTGCTGCTTGCCAGGGCTCGGATTCGGGATGTTGCAAAAAGATTGATGGGGCTTCACCAGCCTTTAGACTATTACCTCTGCTGCTCTTCCATGTGCCAGGGAAGACCTGGAGCATATCAAGTGTGACTATATGGCTCTGGGGGTGATCATCAAGGGCACAGGCGGTTTCCTCCTTGATCCTGCTAGTGACCCACTGATTCTGTGGGTCAACAGCCAGATGCATGGCTGGTGTTGGAAACAGGGATATGTTTTTTATGACCATGGGACTCTCCAAGGATTGAGGACTTCTGGAAAGAGGCAGGATCCACCTTACAAAGTGGGTCAAAAGCATCTTTGCCACCAGGCTGTGCAAGCGAGTGAGGAGAGCTTTAAAGTAGGAACAACAGGGGAGAGAGTCAATAACCAACAATTAAGTGAGGAAATGGTGGACCAGGCTGGCAAGCAAAGGGTTCAGGGAGATGGGGACTGCAGCATCCTCATGATCAAGAAAACAAGGTTGAAAGAGGTCCATTTTGAGCATATGCACAGAAATAAGAGAGTACCTGCAAGAGAAGACAGTATCATGGGAAAGGCACTTATACCTTTTCTGGGAAATGAGCACATCTGGGTGCCTCTCTGAAGTGCCTGTACACTAATGTGTGCAACATGGGGAATAAATGAGGAATTAGAGGTCAGTGTGCAGTTGCAGGGCTATGAACTCATCACAGAGGTGTGGTAAGATAACTCACACAAGTGAAGTGCTGCAATGGATGGATACATGTTCCACTTTAGAAAGGACAGACCAGGATGGCACGAAGAGAGAGTCAGTCTTTATGGGAAAGGAACAGGAATGCATGGAGCTCTGCCTTCAGATGGATGATGAGCTACCTGAGACTTTATGGGTCAGGATTAGAGGGCAGACCAAAGTGGGTGATATTGTTGTGTGTGTCTGCTGCAGAACACCTGATCTGGAAAAAGTAGATGAAGTCTTCAGATAACTTCACTTTTGCAGACCATGATCCTCACGGGGAACTTGAACGACCCTAGTATCTCCTGGAGAAACAACACAGAAGGGCACCAGCAATCCAAGACACACTAGTGGTGTACCCCAAGGGTCAATACTGGGGCAAATACTGTTTAATATCTTCATTAATTACTTGGATGATGGGACAGAGTGCACCCTCGGCAAGTCTGGACATGATACAAAAACTGTGAAAAGTGATTGATAAATCATACAATTCTGCTGTTATTCCAAGGGACCTTGACAGGCTGGAAAAATGGGCTCTCAGGAATTTCATGAAGTACGTCAAAGAGAAAAAACAACTCCTGCACCTGCATAGGAATAACCCTATGCACCAGTACAGGCTGCAGGTTGGTTGGAAAACAGCTTTGCCAGAAAGGACCTGGGGGTCCTGGTAGACAAGTTGAACATCAGCCGAGGCCCATGTGCCCTTGTGGCACAGAAGGCCAAGAACCTCCTAGACTGTATTAGGAAGAACGTTGCCAGAACATTGAGGGACATGATATTTCCCCTCTGCTCAGCCCTGGTGAGACACACCTGGAGTGCTGTGTCTAGGTCTGGTCTCTCCAGTACAAGCCAGGGACATACTGGAGTAGGTCCAGCAAAGGGCCACAAAGTTGATTAAGGGACTGGAGCATCTGTCATACAAGGAGAGGCTGAAAGTGCTGGGACAAATTATCCTGAAGAAGAAATGGCCCAGGAGAGATTTTTCAGTGTTTATAAATATCTGATGGGGGAATTAAAGATGATGGAGCCAGACTTTTCTCCATGGGACCAAACGACTAGAATACAGGAAATTCTGTTTAAACACAAGAAAATTTTTTTGTTTTTTTACTGTGAGGGTGGCAGCACTACACAGGTTGCCCAGAGAGGTTGTGGAATCTCCCTTCTTGGCAATATTCAAAACCTGACCAGACACAACCCTGAGCAACCTGCTCTAGGTGACCCTGCTTTGAGTGGGAGTTTGGACTAGATGACCTCCAGAGGTGCCTGCCAACCTCAGCTGTTCTGTGATATAGTAGCAATGGTGATATACGTAGGCCGCCAAGGTGCACGTAGAACTGTGTGTGCAGCACAAGCAAATTTGGAGCCTGAAAAACAAAAAAATCTACATCTGTAAATCTATAGGTATGAATATAATATATCTGAAAATAAATATGGTGAGAAATTGCTACATGGATTGTAATGGTAATCTGTTTAAATTATTCTTAGAGGTGGGGGAAAGGGAAAGGCGAGGGGAAGAAAGAGAAACAGTTACAGGTTGTCATTGAACCAGACACAATCAGCAGTTTGAGTTTATCAGGTGTCATGACAGCAATAAAAATTAAAGGATATAATAGGGTGTATTTTATCACAGATATTTTCCCTTGTATAAGTTACGCTATGTAGAAGAGATGCTGACTGACAAAAAAAGATGCTGATTTCTCCCTTTGTCCTTCAGCATGCCTCTCTTTTATGAATTTTCAGTTGTTGTGTCACCAATCCCAAGGCTTCTCTTATGCTCCTTATTACTATGCACAGTTCAAGGAAGATGCCAAAAAACTCTCAGGGTTTTTTCTGAGGGAATATGTATGTGTGTATATATATGTGTGTGCACACGTGCGTGTATGTGTGTGTATATATATATATATTGAAACAAGTTTCATCCTAAATCTTATTGGTCAGCAGCTAGCTAAATTTCTACAAGATAAAGACATATATTTTCACATAAAAAAATTAAAAACTGCCACTGGCATTAGTCACATCACGCAATCAGCTCGCAATGTACAGGCACTACTAATTTACCTTAGAAACTGGAAACCTCAGCAGAGTGACGCTTGTCCTCCCTTTGTCCTTCATAACTCTCATCTATGAATTTGCAGTTGTCATACTAGCAACCCCAGAGCTCCCCTTAAACTCTTTACCCTGTTCAGAGCTGGAGAAACTTGCATAAAGCCATTTGATGCACATCCATGGCCTTCCTCCAGGTTCCTGGACCTTCCCTTTTGTTGCTTGCACATCCTAGGAGCACTGTGCTTGAATAGGGAAGCACACACATAATTATGCTTAGAGGGTGCATATGCGCACTCATAAGTTGGCTGAAATTGCACATCTTGGATCTGTATGAGTGTCCTCTACCTCATCACTAATGGACGAAGCCACAGCATTGATAAACACACAAAGAAATTACTTCTTTCACATTTCTAACAATCTAGGAAATCATCACATAATAATATATTCTCTCAGCCATAAGTGGATGTGTGATGGAAAGCTATGAACAGAGACAGTAAATGTTGCAGGAATAGGAAACCAATTAAGTAGGGTCCATATGGATTACAGTGTGAGCACAGCGGGATGCAGAGCAGGGGGTCTGAGTGCCATATGGAATGTAGATGGTGAACCCATCTGGGTGTTTTCTTTACGAACGAAACCCACAATTTTATTATACCCATTCTGAGCTTCAAATTACAAACATCTTAAAAATGTTTGAATTATTTTTATTTTTACTGTGATTCATTTATGGGTACACACAATACCTGTCAGTTGGAAGTATATGGTTTTCAGTTATAAAGAATAAATCTCTGTTACTGAGGTTCACTAATGTAGGGTCAGAATTGAAAGTTCCCTGGCAGTCAGTAGCAAGAGATAGCAAAAAGCTGTACTATCATGAGAATAGAACAGGAAGAAAATTATGTAAGGGCATGTTATGTCCCCAGTTCTTTTTAAACTCCAGGGGGACGGGGGAATTAATCTGCAATTTTTCTCAACTTGTTACCATTTTTTACTCTATTACTTTTCTAGTTTCAGTATTTCAGTTTGATTTGTTAGAGTTAATTCTCCATTCAGCTGTGTAGTAAGGAGAAGGGGAGAGGAAAGAAAGATGACTCAGTCATCAAATGCTCTGCAATGTCTCTCTTAGGTGTCCTGCCCAGAGGAATAATGAATCTCCTTACACTTGTTTACACAGGATAAGCTACAACAATTCTTTATCAGGGACTCTTTATCAGGGGGTGTAGTGATAGGACGAACCAGGGGTAATGGTTTTAAACTGAAAGAGGGTAGATTTAGATTAAGGAAAAAATTCTTCACTATGAGGGTGGTGAGGCACTGGAACAGGTTGCCCAGAGAAGATGTGGATGCCCCATCCCTGGAAGGGTTCAAGGCCAGGTTGGATGGGGCTTTGAGCAACCTGGTCTAGTGGAAGGTGTCCCTGCTCATGGCAGGGGGGGTGGAACTAGATGATCTTTAAGGTCCCTTCCAACCCAAACCATTCTATGATAACCTTAAATAAAGAAGGGGAATCCTGTATCTCCAAAATCTGGAATGTACTTTTTGTATATAGAGGACATTTTTTGTGGGCCCATTTCAGTTTGCACTGCAGTAGAAGCACACAATCAATTACATGTCTCAGCTGAACTTTTAAAATCAGCATATCAGGCTCTCAAGCACTTACCTGATCTGAGTCTTATTTAGTGCTTTTCTTATTGCTGGGGCTGGATGCTTCTTCAATTACAAATAGGTGTGTTGCCCCTGGACAGTTCACTAATATAGGGGCTGAAAAACATACATTTTCTGTTTCAGCCCAGAATGTATACAGCCTATTTCAGAACATTCAGTGCTTTTAGCTTTGCCCATTTTTAATATACCCTATTCACCATCAAAAGGAACACAGAAACTGAACCAAGCTGGCAAGGATCATACTTATTTGCTCCTATGGTTAACAACAGAAACCTGTTTCTGTATCTGACTAGCTCACCTTCAGGGAATTAGTCAATGATTGCTCAGAGACCTGAAGACATACCAACAAGAGATAAAGTGGGTTTTGTGAAGTTTTCACCACTAACAATACTTGTGTCTGTGATAGATATAGTGTGCTGAATTAAACACGTTTATCTTCATTCAGAATATATTAGTACCTTTCTTCATTTTCCAGCATAAATCTGGTTTCTCTGCTTATGGATCAAAATATATGCAAAACAATTCACTGCTTAAAAACAAAATCACCAAATGAAACTGTAATATCCAGCTACAAACCTTAGTTTGAATTTCAGATGACCAGACCAGTTTTTGCCAGCTCAAGGGCAACAAGAACTTTCTGTCTTGCGCTTGTCATTTCAGTGTGCTTGATAAATTGGATTGGACAGTAATAAGAAACTAAAGCCTTTGGAATTTGGCACCATGATAACTTCGAATACAGTAGGAGAGGCAAGTAGTGGGCACTTTTGCAGACATATATCAGAAGGAAAAAAATATATCTAGGTTCAACACAACAGCAATTGCATCAGTGTTGCTTTGCATAAACACAACTGCAGGAACAGTGATATGACTGCAAGCTTGAGGCAATATAAGTTTTGCTTCACAAAAACCAAAACACTTATTTTCTGTTCCATAGAAGAAATAATGAGTTTCTAAATGGAAAATATATTTGTATTGAAATAAGAATGTGGAGACCATTCTTTTGTATAGGTTTTCTGTAGCAGAAAAGAGACATGAAAGCAATTTAGGAGATGTATACGGGAATATGCATGTTATTTTTATTCTGTTACAAGAGTGACCGGAATACTACAGTAAATCATTTATAGATGCGTGAATCCATTGGAAACATCTGTCATTCTCAAAATGTGGCAAGAAAATTACTTTCTACATCTGTAAGTATTGTGACTGGGTTTGAGAACACTTGGTATTGATGTTTTTTCTACTTTCAGCAGGTTTCATTGGGCCAGGATGTCTCTGACATCTATGTCTTCAGCCTCAAGAAGTAATCTACCTAGGGTAAGGTTTTCCTTTATCAGTGTAGGTCTGATGTAGGCCAGAGGCTTGCAGATTAGCCTGAATCCTTTGAAGTAACTGGAAATAAACTCTGATGGGATTTGCATCAAAAACTAAGCATATCCTCCATACTATTATTAAAAAGCCCCAATGACATAGAATGCATTTATATGGTACTGTATTTGTACTTCAAGTTAAAATCTGCATGTTTTATGCTTTCCTATAATTTTCATTTCAACTACATTATTCAATAATTTCTCATTTAAAATCTCTTTCCAGAAGGTCTCTTCCAGTTTTATTGGAGTTTTATTTACCATTTGAAATGTCAGTTGGATCTGTCTTTTTCTAAAATTTATTATCTTATATAAAACTTTATTTATGGATTTCCAAGAAAAAGCAGCAAAAGTAGTTACCATACATCAGTATAGTACCCCCAACAGGGTAACAAATATTTTCTATGAAAACATCACATTCTCTGTTCTGTATGCTATTTTTTCTGCTACTTCAATCTAGTATTTTACACTTGCTATTGACTGTTCTATTTATTTCATATTCCCTGAGTCTGGCTGCCTGGGTTTTTGTTCTTTTTTTTTTTTTTTTAACTACAAAAAAAAAAAAAAGAAAGTTCAGTCTTTAGCAAGTATAGCCAAACAAGAAATCATCTGGAGCACTTTTAGATTAAATCTATGACAATGGGAAAACAAGCCTGCAAAGAAACAGAGCACTGCCTTCATAGCCAAAGCTACAGAAGGAGAAAAAACACTCAAAACAGAGGGAACAGAAGTTTAAAAATGTACAAGCTCTTTATCAATGAATATGAACAAAAAATCCTATCATAATTTGAAAAGTAGAAATGACTCAACTAAACTAAAAGGAAGGCATTTTCATTCTGGAAAAGAGTATATACACAGAAACATACCATGATTTAATAATTAATTTCAAAATTATTATGGATTGAATTTCTGGTGGACAAGCTCTGTAAGTATCATTCCTCAGATTGACCTCTCTCAATGACAGACATTTTTTCTGTCACTTTAAATATCTATAGTAGGTTTTTTATTCACCTGTACTAATTATAAAATATCCATTTAAAATCTGAATAGCAGACTGTATGCAATATTCCACTCTTGATTTTACCGGCATTGCAGACAGATGGATAATGGCTTCTCACTCCTACTCACTTTTAACATGTAAGAATTATATTAACCTGTCATGGTTTAACCCTAGCTGGCAACTAAGCCCCACCCAGCCGCTCACTCACTCCCCCTCAGTGGGATGGGGGAGAGAATCAGAAGAGTAAAATTGAGAAAACTCGTGGGTTGAGATAAAGACAGTTTAATAAGTAAAGCAAAAGCCACACATGCAAGCAAAGCAAAGCAAGGAATTCATTCACTCCTTCCCATGGGCAGGCAGGTGTTCAGCCATCTCCAGGAAAGCAGGGCTCCATCACGTGTAATGGTTACTTGGGAAGACAAATGTCATCACTCCAGAAGTCTTCCCCTTCCTTCTTCTTCTCCAGCTCTATATGCTGAGCATGACGCCGTATGGTATGGGATATCCCTTTGGTCAGTTGGGGTCAGCTGTCCCAGCCGTGTCCCCTCCCAACTTCTTGTGCACCCCCAGCCTACTCGCCGGTGGGGTGGGATGAGAAGCAGAAAAGGCCTTGACTCTGTGTCAGCACTGCTCAGCAATAATGAAAACATCCCTGAATTATCAACACTGTTTCCAGCACAAATCCAAAACATAGCCCCATAGTAGCTACTATAAAGAAAATTAACTCTATCCCAGCAAAAAACAGCACATAACCCTTTTAGCCACAGTCCTGTATTATGGTTTTCTTTTATTCACTTACCTTCATAGTTCCTAGAGTTTTCTCAGAGTTGCAGCTTTCCTCACTCTGAAATCTTCAATGGTCCTTATTCTTAAATGCTTCACTTCACATTTGTGCATATCACAACCTTTTTTTTTTTTAATGTGTCCATGTGGATCTAGAGTGAGGCAACTTCATATGATCCAGCTCATCTTAAAATTATTATTTTCAAAAATTAGCACTTTTCCAATTTTCTGGAATTTCCCTGGTATTCCAAGAGTTCTTTAAAAAGGATATTAGGTTGATAAAGATGACTTCAGTGAGTTAGGAGGTCAAGTAATTTTCTGAGGAGAAGGCCTGAAAGAACTGCAAAATACTCAAAAGACCTGCAGGCTGCTTCCAATAAGTTGTTTTCTGCTGGGCAGATGGTGTAGGAGTCAGCTGTATTGTCCTTTCTATTTTGAGCCCTTCTGTTCCATGCACTACTGGGACTGTTTTCAGCCTCCCTCTCCCCCAAATACATAGTGTCTTTCTCCTCTTTCCTCAGGGTGTATTCTTTCTGCTCTCTGTTGTTCGTCTTCTGCATGTTCAAGAACTGGTTGTCTGGGGTTTTTTGTTTGTTTGGGGTTTCTTTCCCAAATTTGTTTTTGTTTGTTTAGCACAGATCTCATTTGTCTCTCTCCATGCCTGGTTAGGTGTACTTACTGTCAGAGCCAAATTAACCTTACAAGCACGAACTTGATCCTACCACCTACAATAAATATCACTTTGAGTTTATGAAGAGTTCTTACCTATTCATACTACTTAAAAAAAAAAGTTAACCTCTTTTTAAGGAAAAGATTTTTCTGAAAAGATCAAATACCAAGAACTTCGCCTAATACAACTTCAATCAAATCACAGAGATTTAAAAGGTGATTACCATGAAAGTTTCTTTAGGGTAGACAGCTTCAGCATTGTAGCCGTTCTCCCTAAAATGGGAATAATCAATTGCTGCCTTCTAAATTTGTTGCAGTATTAAATCAATAATTTCAAGTTAGACAGATTATTCATTAAATAACTGTTCTACAACAAAGCTGAGTTAATCAAAATATAAATGCCATAACTGGAATGAACAGCAGTCTTTTTTTCCAAGACTAAACACAACTTCCAGGCTTTTCTATCTGCACTTTCTGGCACTTCATAACACTGAGTCATTTATAAGGTCAAAAATAGATAACTGAAGAAAAGAAAAAAAAGGAAAAAAATTAAAAAAAAAAAATTAAAAAAAGCCAAAAGAACATGGACTGTGAAATTTGACTTAATTCCTTGGCTACCCTCCACCATCCACCCTCCAAAATGAAACTGAAGAATTTCACTTAAGGCCAGAAAAAATGAGTTTAACCCCAAATTACAGACTTTAGATACATTCATTCTGATGACTTTGAAAAAAAATTTGAACTTTACCTAAGGCATTTCTACCAACTTCCACTTCAGTCATCAAACAAACAAACAAAAACCCCACAAAAAACCTCACCGCACTTACTATGCAACTCTACCAACAACACAGAAGGCTAAAAATATACTTGCTTTTTCCTAGTCTTTTCTTCCTCTCTTTCTAGCATTCTTTACAATGAAATTGTTCCAGCTGTGGTAAATATTGTTCAAGCATGGATCTGCAACACATTTTGCACTTTGATATTCATAAGCATACATTTTCTTCCAAGCTGAAGACATTTATCATGGTTTGACTGGCAGTTAGAGACATACTTTCTAGGAGAAATATACTATATATTTGGCTTTCTTTCCCACCTTTGTGTGTAACTAGATTATATTCCTTTTTTATTTATGTTTTTTTTCCAATTATTTGTACATCCTTAGACATATCTACTGCAAACTACCAGTCCAGATCTTTCACTTATTTTCTTTGGATGAAAATGTGAATCAAATTCTATATCTTTATTGCAATAATTCAGTACTTCTTCAAAGAGCATCAAAGCACTCTTTGATCAAATGGGAAATGATCAAAGACTAAGCTTGTTAGAAAAAAAAAAGCAAACACAAAGTGGAGATTCTAGTGACTTTTTTCACTTTTATCTTAGCTCCCTGCTTTGATTATGTGTTTTATTATATGATGGTGGGTTGATAGTAGAATAAAGTAAAACAGAAATTGAGGGCCAATGGAAGTATAAGTATTACTGAAGTGCTTGACTGTTTCATGCTCTTGTTCTCAGTGCAACGCTAGCTTGTGAAACAAGAAGAGTTATACCTCACTGAGAACTCCATTCTCATGTACATACATACGTTTCCACCTCAGGTTAAATAGGACTTTAAATTCAAAAAGGATCTACCAATATGAAAATAATGCCAGCTGCACGTTCCTGATTAACCTAGTAGTGCACTGGAGTACCAAGTACTCTGAGAAGTTGATGCAACTGTTTTATGTTGCTAATCCAGCGGTTCTGTGTAGTTCTAACTCTATTTTTGCAATGAGACTGCTTGCATTACAGCAAAGGTGACTTGAGATGTTAATTCAAATATAAACAGCTTGAGTTATCACTGTATTGGAGATAAGCTGTGAAATTGATAACGAATAAGAACTTGGGGGGGGCTTGTTGTTGTTTTCATTAATTTCTTAATATGTACCTCATCCTGAATTAGGGCCCCATATTTTTTCTAAATTTACCTGAAATCAAAGTTGTCATATGGACTGTACACAATGGCTAAATGTATATACTACAAGGAAAGTTTTAGGAAGGGATTATAGGAATCTCTTTAAAATCATAATATCATCATATTTTTCAACTGTAGGAATTTAACTTTCAGGCTTGGTTTATGCTATTTTAGATGCTTGCCATCTATATCTATATGCTTGCTTACTATATCTTTTATTAATTAAACCACAAATACAGAAATTGGGAGTTATTATATTTCAGGACTATGTGTCAAAACAAAGTGTTCAGACAGGACCATTCATGTTCTGAAAATTAACCGAAAATAAGAAAACAGTTAATTGGTAAATCTTTGGGATGTTAATGAAATCTAAATTTTTGAACAAGTATTACCTACATAATCCAAAATTCAGACTGGCCAGATAGTCAAAAAGAAAAAGAGGGAAAAAAAAGGCAGAAAAAGGCTGAAATTATCTTTACACTCTTTATTTAGTCCCAGCACAGGAACTCCCATTGCCTCACTCCTCTCCTAGCTTTCTCTCTCACATTTTTAGCACCACTTACTTACCTCCAAACCTCATAGCTTACCCAAAAAGCTCTTTTTTACCCCTTACACTCACGTTTCACCATCTTGACCACCCCTTTAACAGCCATCACAGAACTGGATTAATCTTATCCTAGGACGTACATCAATAGGAAACAGTGAATAAAATCAGGTAGGTTTACAGATGTATTGTTGGAGGTAGACCTTTGCAAGGAGAATTCAGACTGATTTCTCAGAGATGAAATGCAGATTGAAAGATGACTTGATCATAGCTTACAAGTGCATTCACACAAAGAAAAGCCTGGCAGTCAATCTAGAAAAGGAAACATACCAAAGAGAGAATTAATGAGTGGAGGCTTAAATCAGAAAAACTCAAACTGGAAACAAAGCACAAATTATTAACCGTGTTTTGTGTGATCCACCACTGTAAGGAATTATCAAGGAAATTTATTATTAACCAGTTCTTAATATCTTTATATTATGCCTACTAACCACTTTTTGAGAAAATGGCCTCGGTCTAGTCGTACCAGTTATTGGCAAAGTTCAAGGATAACTGGTTGATATGTAAAATACTGTGATATACAGAAGTCAACTAAATGCATTCATAGTTAGAAAAAGATCAGGGAAAGTGTTAATTTGGTAATGAGAGGAAGAAAAAAAATTAGTAAGCGATAGGTGATGTTGAGAAAGCTGAAATGCTTCACTTTTTTGCATCAGTCTTCATTAAAACAATAAATTGGAAGCATGTAGCTACCTAATACTAATTAATAGTAACAAAAAAGTGGTAAAGTATCAGCCCAGAACAGGGAAGGAAAAGTTTACAGAATAGCTTCTACATTATATATTTTCAAAGCTTTGGAACTTGAACTTCTTTCTGAGATACTTAAAGGATGATCTGAAAACTCATAGAATCATTCTCTTTGCGAAATCATCAAGGAGGAGTTAAGCCCCAAAAGACTGGAAGAGCATAAATGTAATGTTAGTAAATGTAGTAAGTGTAGTGTTAATGGAAAAAAATAAAAAGCAAGCAAAGGGAAACTAAAGAAATATAGCCATCTTGTGCTTAGTTCTGAGGAAACTGTGAGATAAATATTCCAGCAAACTATTTGCAAACATTCTGCAGAAGCAGTACACATCATATACTTCAATGTCATAATATACACTCATAAGAAGCCAGGAAGCTGAAGCTGATTTAATTGCTACACAGTAGTTGCAAAACTAGTTGGATAACCATAGCCAGAGAGCAGTTAACACAATGAAATTTAAAGAGTAATTTGGGGGACATATAGAAGTCTATAATGAGTTAGGATCTATTCAGTGACTTCATTAATGACATGGATGGTGGGGCAGAGGATGCTTAGTGAATCTGCACTAAGATAAGGGGGATGGCACCTAAATTGCAGGACAATGTGCAGATGACAAACTGGAAATTGGTGCAAGACGTTGCACTTGGCCAACAGCAGCCAAATACATATAGGATAAAGGGGACAGGATGGGAAGAAACTGCCTAGGTAGCAGATCTGCAGAAAAGGATATGAGAATTGCAGGGCATCAGAGCCTAAAAACCTGTTCCCTGCTCTAATTACCATGGGCACAGCCCTTATGAATAGACCAGACTTGGTTACTGCAGTCCAAGAAAAATGGGAATTAACTGGATGCAGCTTAGAGAATATCAGCAGGTGGTCAGAGATACAGGAAACACAGGAAGACAAGACTGGACGGCTTTTTAACCTAAAGACAAAACTGAATGGGGACATAGGATAGGTTTTTATTATGTTAAAAGCTGTGGAACAAAGAGAAAATAATTTATTCCTGCATTAGAGTGGTGTACAGGACAAGAAGTAACAGGTTTCAGTTGCAGCAAAAAAGGACAGCATATTAGGAAAGAATTGAGATAAGGACTGAGGGCACAAGTTGACCAGTAAACTAATGGAATTTCCGCTATTGGAATGATTCACAGGCTAGGCAATACCCAGGTCTGGGTAAAGCAGAATCTATATAATACTATCGATATAGGTGATACTTATATAGCTGATGTAGCTGACATAGTGATAATCCATGAAAAAACCCACAGTACCTAGGAAGATTATGTTATATAGGTAGAGTCAAATCAACTACATCTAAGTTTATATAGCAAATAAAGTCTGTGGCCGCCTTTGGAAGGTCAAGTGGCATTTTGTCAAACTTCTATAACAGGTAAAGGACCACACCTGATATTCATATGACATTTCCACAAAACAGGAACTTAAAAAAAAAAAAATCTATAAAATCATATTAAAAGACCTTGAAGAAAGACACCTACAAAGATCAGTTTTCAGCTACATTTGCTAAAGCACTCGATTCGCTCATCAGTATTTTATTAACTAAAGATAATTTGATTTGAAACAGGCCACTTGATTAAAAAGCTGTTTTAGAATTACTATTCAATAAACCAAGATTTCAGAATTCTTAATAAAACTGGGAAAGTTTGACTTTGAAATTCCAAGTACCAAAAGCATAAAGAGGATTATTATGCTTTCCTCTAAGCTTTTTGCTGAAGAATTAAAAGACTTACAAAGTTGTATAGGCACTAACTATTTGACACAAACCAATTCAGCATGATCGAAGAGATATTCTCTGGGTTTTTGCATTAAAAATGCAAATAAGATGAAAAAGGTGTGCAAAGAAGATTAAATGATGACCAAGTGATTTTTTTTTTGAAGTACATACTTGACAATATAGCAAACTCAATTATTCCTCCCAATCCACATTTCATGCTTATATACACATAAAATCCATTGTCTAGTGCCCTCAACGGTTTTCAAAGTTGTTATTTACAGATTTTCAAGATGACAGCAGTGTAGCTATAACTTTTGCTGGACCTCAGTTCATTAGTCTGTTCCTCCCTATGGTAATTTCATTATGTCTTCAACCTGTGTTCTAACTCCCACTGCTACAATTAGATGTGAAATTTAAAGCTACCAGATTGTAAAGTTATGCTACCTACTACCTACTACCCAAGGGTAATTTAACCATTAATTACTGGAGCACCAGCTAACATTCCTCCCTTCTAGTGAACAAGATCCTCAGAGCTCACAAACTTTCCTTCATCCATAGGCGTATACTTTGTTGATCTGAGGCTGAATGTCCCCATTAATCTTACAATGAATAACAGGCCTTAAAAGCACCCTTTAAATTACCCAGTAATTTCAAAGAAAGAAAATAAAACTTGGAGAGCTGGAATGAAAAACACCATGGAAAACCACCATGGAGAGCAGGACATCTGTGATTCTGGATGCTTTTATCTGGCTGCATCTGTCCATGGATGAAAAGCCTGAAGGGGACATATACTGAATAAACACAAACATAAATTCTGCTCTTGAATTCAATGGGACTATGCTCATGGAGCATAAGTATTTGAGGACTGGATCCTTTAACAGTCAAAGGTAGGGGAAATGAATAGGAAGACCACTTGCTCATTCTGTTCTGATGCTGCTGTTCATCATCCATATGTTACACACATAAAGCTTGTGGAGAGAGGGGTTGAGGGGTGCTAGTGACTTGTTTTTAAGTATTTTATCATCTTGTGGGGTTCACAATCCCACCTTATCTATCTCAACCCTTTTGTTTGGTTTATAGAGAGAAAGTCTAGGAACAGGAATCAGAAAACCCAATGTCAAGGGGATCAGGAGGAAGTGATGAGGGAGAAAGGGAGCAACCTAAGTCTTACATCTCCTAAGTGAGGTGCCTAAATCAGGACACTAATCAGTAGTAACTGGTTTCTATGCAAGATTCACAAGTGTAAACCTTCTCCTGGATTTAGTAATTTCTGCATCCATAAAGAAATTTAGGCTTTTTTCCAGGTACTGAAGTACTACTTAAACAACGAACCTCACACATTGCTTAGGCTTCTTTCCTTCTAAGATATTATTTCTTGAAAAATCTTTTCTTTTAAAGGATTTCCTGTATATCTATCTATCTATCTAAAGCTTTGTCAGTTTTGATTTGTTTAAATATCTGCCATTCCATTAGTGCCTTTTTGCACCACCACACTGGGCTTCAGAGGGCCTAGTGGAGCCCTTCTCTTACAGCATCCAGTAGTTCAGAGGAGAGAGAGGAGACATGCACGCTTTCAAGTGCATGGGATATTACGGTGAGCACTGTTCAGCAATAGCTAAAACATTGATGTGTGACCGTTTTAGTCACAAATCTAAAAACACAGTACCATATGGGCCGCTATGAAGAAAATTAACTCCATCCCAGCCAAACCCTGTGCAACCAGTCATGAAATTTTAGGTTAGCTACTCCTGCTGTAATCACTGGCAGGGCAATACAGATATTTCCTACTTCAAGCATTGCATTGATGCAGGACTTCTTGACTCTTACGTTCTCTTTCTTTTTCTCCCCTCTTCTCCCTTTTTTAAAAATATCCTCAGAACCTAGCTTGGCATCCAAAGCCAGCAGAGGCACATAATATATTGTTTGGATGTTGATGATGATGCTGCAAGCATGCTACTAAACTCATAGTAGACATAAAGCCTAGTGGAGACTTGTGATTTTACCATTGCTTCTGTGGCAGTAACATTAGACCTAATCTCTTCTATCTGAGCTGGTTGCTTTCCTTTTTGATAGAAATGAAATATTCCATTTGTTTCAAGGTAATACATCTCTTCTACCAAAACGCCCCTTTACCTACATCTTTTTTCCTTCCCTCTACTGTATACGGTATATACATAGTATACTTATGTAAAACCCAAAACTATTCATAGGTCGATAGATTATGGATGTTTCATAATTTATATTAATAGGTCTTGATTTCGTACAAAGGACAAAAAAGTCAGGAGGTGGTAATGAAGACACTTAACCCCTGGACACACAAAAGGGGTGTCTGAAAAAAAGATGAGGGTGACAATCTTCTTTAGGCAGAGGAAAATGGAAAACAAGTTTCATGCTCTCCAGGTACTTGAGCCCAGGATGCCTTCTGTATTAATGGACTGAACTTATTCTTCGTTGCCAAAGAAGGACTAAAGCACTTAACTGTAGGAAAGATAAATGCTTCTTTTCTTTACACTAGAAAAAGACTTAGAAAAGTACTAAGCACATAAGTTCCACTATACAGAACAACTCACTGATACACTACCACAGAGCATCTAATTTTTCATAATATAATTTACTACCTTGTGTTCTAATTCAAAAATTTTGTTCTCTCTAAATTTGGAGACTCCTGTACCAGGTCATTCATTCAGGTCAGTCTGTACTTGGATGTTACTTGTGAGAAATTTATTTTTCTTTCTGTCCCAATAGGGATGTTTTCTGTTTGACTGTCTATTAGCATTGACATTTTCTCCCTAAGGCTTTTTTCTTCTTCTTTTAGAACTTGACTGGGAGACTTTCATGGAGTTTGTGCAGCTTTTATCTCAAGGAAAATGTTCTGCTTTATTTTGTGGTTATTCTGCTGCTGACATTTGGTGACATTTTCTCTTTTTGTTGACAGTTTTGTATTTTATTAAACAGTAAGCTAGTCTAGGTGTTTAATTTCCTTTTGTCCAGCCTTTATCATATCCAGCACATACAGTACTCTTCTTATTTCATACCTGCATTAGCTTTCCTCTCTGATTGCTTCTTTTCTGCACATTGGTTTCCCCTATGCCCTTTGTGTGAAGTATCTTTTCTTTTGGGCAGCAGCTGAATATCTCTTTGCTGATAGCTTTTTTTTTCATTTTCTTTTTTTTTTTTTTAAATAAGTCAACATTATAGCAGAACATTTTGTAGATATTTACTTTAAAACTGTAAGTAAGCAAATCTTGTAACATTAAGATTTGGAATTTCCTGTTGGAAAAGGTCAAACACAGAGTCTTCTTGTTTCTCCTGCTAGCATGCCAGAGCTGAGTGATTACTAATCTTTACAGAATACTTAGTACACTGACTAAAATCCAAGATATTTTTGTATAATAGCTGCTGCAAAGGTGAACTAGAAGAACAGACTCCTCTGCCAAAATGGATGTAATTGGACCTACAGCTTCACTGCTAATGGCAGGAAATACAAAGTACTACTGAAGAGCTTTCAAGCAGAGATATATGATCTATCTCACAGTCACCAGAGATGAAATACCTGCCAAGCTGCAAATAGCATTGTGTCTTACAACTGCAGGATCATAAACAACTGAAGTTTATAACAGCATTTTTAAAAGCTGTTAAAGTCTGAGCACTAAACAATAAAAGTAAGTGGTTAATTGCAGCTCAGCTGTTGAAAATTAGCTTTAAGGTTAAGTTTTCCAGAGGTGATATACTCTCTTCTTATTCAGTGTTAGACTTCAGAAAGACTTTGGTGGGGAGAGGGAAGATGGCAATTTCAATTAGCAGTGCTAAGGAATAAAAGAAATTAAGTTTTCTGAAAAAAAAAGTCTCAGTCACACAGCTGTATTTTGGATCATGTCACTTAATTTTTAACAAATGGTATCACGGTGTTGCAGTTTCAGCTTTCACATTAAATGCAGAGCAAGTGGTTTCCTGTGATGTATACCAGTGAGAAACAAAAAATTTGGAAAGGAACTGGATTTCCCATATGATTAAAATTTTACAAAATTTTCCAGCTCTAAGTTAGGCTGAAGCCAAACATTTTCAATGTTTTTTCATTACACTTTCCCATGTGTGTTTTGGGTGTAGATGGCAAGGTGGTAGCCAGGGGGGCTGCAGGGGTGGCCTCTGTTTGGAGGAGGCCAGGGGCTGCCCCGTGTCAGAGACAGCCAGGTCCAATCTGCTCCAATGGACCCACCACAGGACACAGCTGAGCACATCAACCAAGCTGATGGCACCTCCATAAAAACATATTTTAAAAAAGGCGTAAAATGCCATACAGAGAGAGGAGGAGGGAACAAGAAGAGGAGGGAACAGCAGAAGGAAGACCAAGGTCAGAGGAGGAGGCAGCCAAGGTCAGAGGAGGAGGAGGTGCTCTGTGGCCGAGCAGATGTCTCCTGCAGCTTGTGGAGGGTCCATGTTGGAGCAGAGAAGTGTGAGGAGGAAGGAGCAGTAGAGAGAAACTGCCATGTACTGACAGTAACCCCCTTACCCCCTGCAACACTTAGGGCAGTGGTGGAAGAGTCAGGAATGAAAGAATGATGTTGAGCATGGGAAAGGGGGGCCGGTGGGGGAAGGTGTTGCTTTAACGTTTGTCTTTTTGTTTCCCACTACCCAAATTAGTAACTATATATTTATTTTAATTAGCAATAGATTAGGTTGACTTTTCTAAGTTGAGTCTGTTTTGCTCATGACAGTAACTGGTAAGCAATCTCCCTGCCTGTATCCCAACCCATGAGCTTCCCTCTTTCTGTTCTTCCTCTTTTCTCCCCTGTCCTGCTGAGGAAGGGGGTGAGCGAGCAGCCAGGTAGGTGTTTGGCTGTTAGCCTGGGCCAACCCACCACGATGTGCTGTGAGAAACTCAGAAAGCATGGCCCAGACTCATGCAAAGCATGATTTGAATGTTGGTTACATTCAAAAGTAGAACAAACTAAGCTATTTGTCATTCTTGTATATATGTGCACATATACTTTCACTCACATGTTCGCTTCATCCATGGATCCGACAATCATTTCTCAATGAAGTCTCAAATCTTAATTTGAGCAATCAACAATCTCCTTTTTCTGTATATAATTAGAATGCTTCATTTTCCTAAAATTGTTTAGTAGTTATACAGCATCTTTCCATGTTTATCATTTTACAGCTCAGATAATGAGGATAAAAACTGAACCATTTCTGGTTTTATCCATTTTGTGGAATACTACAGTTCTAACCAAGTGTAACTAAATTTTAAAATGTGTGTGTCTGTCTCTCCTACTGTGAATTTACAGGCCTTAATAGGCTATCAAAATGGATTAGGAAACTGAGCATGTTGCTCAGTACTTGGTCTCTGGTTTTTATTTCTGTTGTTTGTTTGGTTGTTTTTTTAAAATCATTTCCTGAATTTTAATCACTTCTATTTTTTTACATATTTGGGGTTATTTTCCATGCTTTCTCAATTCCTGGAATGCTAATAGCTCTGAAGATGACAGCACCCATCTGCCTTGTGTTCCTGTCTGTAGCACCAGTGGTAACACTGCATGGCTATTAGCATTGAAATAAACGCCACAGTAACCTTGTTCCATCAGATTTTGACACAGACAGCTGACACTGAATATGACATGCAGTTTGGTTTTGACTTAAACAATAATTTCCAAGAGAATGGATATTTTCTTCCTTGTGTATGTTCACCTTTTGAGTAGTAGCTTACCTTGCATGAAGCCACCAGTAACTGAAGAAGTTACAGGTACCATCTCAGTCTCCTCTGTTGTTTGCCACCTTTTCCAGCATACATAAAGAAAACAATCTCTGTGATGTTGCTGAATACCTTTCTTATTCCAGCAACGTGGAAGAACAGGGAGGTGTTGAAGACTTCATATCTTGAGCCTTCCAGAACTGAAGCTACACTGCCATGTGACAGGATGCTGAAAGCATCAGTAGGTAAAAAAAATCTGTCAGGAGTTATGCTTCTACAGTTTCATGAAGAGTCTAAGAGGTTATGCCCAAGACTGTCTCAGGTTGTTCCATTGACAATTTAACATTCATTTGCTGTGGGGCAAGGTCAGATATTGATGATCTGTCCCTACGATTTGTGTTCATATAATTTATGCATATGGATCATTAAGGTATTCATAGTTGCAGTCATGTTACATGATGGTTAACTTGCTACTCAACCCTCTCGTAGAGGAGTGAGTGTCTGCCAATGTAAATCTGTACTGATAAGCTGAATGCTTTTCCAAACATAAACATTTCTCTATACCTTCACATACATTCTCACTCTGAAGATTATCTCTGAAATAATGCTGTTCCCTATTTTTTTACTAGTCTGTGGTACAAAGCTGCTCCTAGATATATGATCCCATGAAGCTCAAAGACCCCAGAGATACCGTGAAATGTCCAATGCTAGTATAAAAAAATAAGTGCAGTAAAAAGGGACTTTGTAGAGATTTTGTGAGGAAGAACTGATGACTGGAATGTGCAATGTGCTTTACACTCTCTTTAGCTTTAACTCTGTTTCTGTTTTCTCATGTAAAGTACAAATTATATCCCTGGCTACCATTTAAGTGACATTTTGCAGATCATGTAGAGCTAGATAAAAACTTATAAAGTGTACTTTTGGAGAAGGTTTAATTCAGGCTTGATCTATTTCAAGAAATTGCATTCTCTCACTATAAATCATGATTTATAGCTTTCCCCATTAAACCTTAAGGTTTCCACAGCAGCTGCCTGTTTTTAATTGCACTGCCTTTTCCAAATGAAAGCATTACAACTTGCTTGTTTTTTATTAACGTATGTTTAAATTGATCTTTAATTTACCTTATTGGTTTTGGTAATAACAAATAAAAGCAGACATATTGAAAAACTATCCAATATTTACATATTTATTATGCTAAGGGTGGTTCTAGAAACAATTAATCACAAGAATTTTCACCTTAAGGTACTGCTTAAAGTCTTTGTGCAGCTGTTAGAATTCAATTGCCACAGGTAGTGGAATAAAGAAAAATGTATAGATTTAATTTCTGTGATAATTCCAATAAAACTGGTGATGTTAGACTGGTTGTAATTTTAACTGTTTGGAAATATAGAATTAAATCTTTCCAAAATTACTTCCAATCTGTAGTAAAATTCTTTTAAGCCAAGTTGGTAGATCAAAAGAGTAAAAGTTTTAAATCTTCACTGATTTACACTCTTACTACCCTTTCACCTCATCAGTACTAATGTGGGACTCGATCCTGAGTGTGTTTATATCACTGCAATCTGAGGAACACCCTTATAATATCAGTTACATTAATAGGGTTAAATGAGCTTAAAATGTCAGATACACACCATAAAAACAGTATAAATTTGGTCCAGAGTTTAACTTTGGAGATTTTTTATTAAAAAGACATAAAACACTACCCTTTGCTACATCTCCTATAGAATAATATTTCCTAGCTCAGAGCTTTAACAGATTTATATTACTTCTGTGACACAAGAGAACTCATTTCAATTTCATGTCTAAAATCATCTATAAACTCTCATTAATTGCATTGAATTTCCACGCATCTCCTCTATCTCCTTGATGTTCCTCAATAGTAATCCAAATTAGTTATATCAATTTGATCAGATATGCTGGCCATCCAAAGTGATCATGTACTTCTGACTTTTTTTTTTTGGTCTTTTTCTTGACCACCAAATTTCAAGTGAAGCAATAGTATGTTAGAATAAAGCTTATGCATATAATTTATTCACATATTGTTTTATTAACTGGGCATCACGCAGGCCAGCTGGCATTACTGTGCTTAAGTGCAGGGAATAGCAGAGTATAAGAATATCCTTGGGATCATATAAGACAATGGTCTGAGGTGCTTTTTTTGACTGCAGTTGAGCTGGGTTAAGCCAATACTGTTTTCCGCTCCTCATCACCCTTTCCTTCCCATTAACATCCCCTCAGATTTATTGGTTTAACCCAGGTATCAGCACTCCACATTAGCATAAGCTAATAGTAGGGGTGTTTTCTAACCCAGATAATTTTACAGAAGCAAGTTAGTAATGACCAAGTGTGCTCTTAGGTTGGCAAATAGAAGTGGTGATAACTCTCAGAGGTGACAACATCCTGGGAGAAGCTATGAACTAACTTTTTTAATCAGCTGTGCTGCATCTGGAACAACACATCTGACTACAAACTCAGAAAGACTGTGATTTTGAGAATAACTGTTAGCTGCATCTAGAGATTGTAAAGGGTTAGATATGCTCATTATAGATAATACATAACTGTGCCACTAGATAATGTAGTTATTTATCTTTCATTTTTAATTATTTATTTGTTGGGGATTAATTACTAAATGGACTTAGCTTTTTTGGTTTTATACTGCCCAAGGGTCAGTCCTGAGAATTGTATATATATTTTCCGAATATTCACACTTCAAATGTGAGGAGACCAGTCATTTCCAAAACATTAATATTAATAAATTATTTTATGACACGAGTGTCAACAATGAAGGGTTTGACTCAAACTAAATAGTAATTTATATCCAGAGTGAAAGGCTTTAAGTTCTGTTTTTTATTGAATTTGACCCTATATCATTAACAACTTTGGTACTAAATGTCACAGATGCTGTAAATTGTATATTACTTTTGTATTTCAGTCTAGACAGACGTCTGGCAAATGAAACAGCTGTGTTTGTTCTGACAGCCTGGAGGCACTTCTTAGACAGCAAAAATTCTTACAATGGACAGGTTCAGATTTTAGGGACAGTCCTACAAAATCTTGCTGCAATAAATGAGCTTGGATTCACCTATAGACCCCAGTAATGTCAAAGAAGATAAAGACATGGGAATCATTTTGTGCTGGAATGAGACTTTTCAACTTCCTTTCACTGTAAGGGCTACTTGTTGTAAACATATTATTAAATCAGATAAGGTTTCAAGGTAACCAAAAGTCATTTGAGACTAACAAGAAATTTTTTTATATAGTCTGAACTTGGAGATTTTGTGAATGGTTGAAATGTTTGAAAAATGATGTGCATGCACTCTCCCTGTTCCAGAAGGTCTGATCTCACAGCCCAGAAAACCAACCATATCCTGGGCTGCATCAAAAGAGTCATGGCCAGCAGGTCGAGGGAGGTAATTCTGCCCCTTTACTCTGCTCTGGTGAGACCCCACCTGAAGCACTGAGTCCAGCTCTGGAGCCCTCAGTACAGGAAAGACATGGACCTGTTGGAGTGGGTGCAGAGGAGGGCCACAAATATGATCAGAGGGATGGAACACCCCTCCTATGAGGAAAGGCTGAGGTAGTTGGGGTTGTTCAGCCTGGAGAAGACAAAGCTCTGGGGAGACCTTATTTCAGCCTTTCAATACTTAAAGGCTGCTTATAAGAAAGATGGGGACAGACTTTTTAGTAGGGCCTGTTGTGATAGGACAAGGGGTAATGGTTTTAAGCTAAAAGAGGGTAGATTCAGACTAGATATAAGGAAGAACTGTTTTACAGTGAGGGTGGCAAAACACTGGAACAGGTTGCCCAGAGAGGTTGGAGATGCCCCATCCCTGGAAACATTCCAGGTCAGGTTGGACGGGGCTCTGAGCAACCTGATCTAGTTGAAGATGTCCCTGCTCACTGCAGGGGGGGTTGGACTGGATGACCTTTAGAGGTCCCTTCTAACCCAAACTATTCTGTGACTCTATGATCTCTATTTGCTATTGGATTATTTTAAAATATCTTATTCTCTGAGGTCAATTGCTGATGAGACAACACAGAGCTAAGCATGTTTGACCTTAATATGACTTTTCATCAGGTCTAGGTATGAAGAATTTGACTGCTACAGAAATGTCATTCTGAGAAAATTGTGAATTACACACAATAGGACTGAAAGGGATTAGAACCTTTTTGGGAAAAACAGGTTAACAAGAACCTATAGAGCAAGTCAGAAAGAAAAACTATAGAAGGGTAAAGTCTCCTTTTTATTGCAATGGAGTGACAACAGTGATGAAAAAAATGCATGGGCTTTAAAATACCTTTAGGAAAAATTAATGAGAAAAACAGCAGCACTAATGCTTTGTTAAGGCTATGACTGCATGGTGTAATGAGCACTGGGTAAAGTACTAAATTTTAAATTGAATACATTGATTAAGATCAACACAGTAAAAGAATTGTTATGCTGTGTGAGAGAAAAAATGGGAATTTCAGAATACCAAAACCGGTAAAAATCGTGGTGTAGAAGAGGAATCAGTGCAGAACTTAAATATAATTAGAGTCATAAACATATAATTGCTGCAAACATCTAGATTACATATTGATGCTATGACAGAATGAGTCAAAATTCTGGCTTTTAATGAGAAAATATATGAAATCATACAAGTTCCAGCCGCCCAAGCAGAAAAAGCATTCCCCAGGATTCATCCTTGACTTTCATTATTGCATGGACATCTTGAATTGTAAATCTTCTGTGCTTGAAAGACATCCTATTAAAACCATTTTCTTCTGACCCAGCCCTTAAATGTCAGTTTCATGTAGAGATCAGTAGGATGAAGACTTGCAATTGGACATTTGGGACAATTCAAAATGCAATTGCAGATGTGCAAAAATTACGTACATCTTCTGAAGTGCATATTGTGTAGGCCATTTGTGAAGTTAGGAATAGTTACCCAAACTGTTTAAGCACCTTTCTTAGTGAACCTTCCAATTTGTACAAGCATAAGTTTTGCATGACTAGATAAAAAACCCTGAACATTTGGATCTGTGTATGAACAGATGGAAGAGGAGTCTAGAAAGGTAGTACCTGGCCTAGTTATAAACTCACAGATGATAAAGCTGCAGTGGTAAGGATATCACAAGATGAGATATAGCCAACAATGGAATGAGACAGTTAGTAAAATTTTACATTATAAATGAAAAGACAAGGTACGAGAACTTGATGAGAGCATAAAACAAAGAATAAAAAAAAGTTAAGGCCTTGGTGCTTTTTAGGAATAGTAGATGTATATTTTTTCTACCTTAGCAAAACTTTGTTAAATAAAACTTCACAGTAGATCATGATGTCCAGAATACTTTGTCTGATACTGGCCAAACTTACAAAACCGTCATCAGAAGAATTTCCCTCACACACATAGAGTCAGAATATTTGTAACACATTTAGGGGTGACTGCAAATAAAACATCAGCAGAAATATAGAACCAGAGTTCACTAGTGTGAGACAGAAAAGAAAGTATAGAAGATTATTTAATAATTTTAGTTACTGGAATTACACATGTAAGCTTGAATAGCAGAAGAGAGATTGTACTCTTCTTACCCAAAACCTGCTTTGCAGAGTAAGAAGTAGGTCTTTCTCTTCGTTATCATTTTTAAAATTTATAATTCCATTGTCTTCATATGTACACATAGTGTGTATACACCCTAAAATCCTCTGTCATGTTTAAAGAGATGATTCCTTTATATCTTTTAAATACTCATTAAAATCAATGTAAAATGCCTGTCAAGATGAGACAGACTTCTGTATTATTACTTCCCCCATAATATACCTATATTCCCTCGCAGAAGGCAAGATGAAAATTAATAGTTGTTATTCATATATTTAACTAAAATCTCAAATAAGTTGCATAAGTGAGAACTGGTTTGAAAATAAACAAAACATTACCTCTCTGGTTTAGTTTTCTTATTATATTAAATAAAGACATGTAGGAAGAGAGTGGCACTAAAAAAAAAAAAACAAAACCAAAAACCAAAACAAAACACAATCATTATCTACAAGTTGCTTTCCTGGAAAAGTACTCTAAGTACTAAGAATGCAGCAGTCCCATGTTTAAAATAAGTTAGAAGCACACACTTCTATGAAAATAAAATTCCCACACATAAGTGTAGCAGTAGAGCACCTAATTCCTTATGTTCAAGAACTGCTTCCCAGTATATTTTCTTTGATTAGGGCTCTCAATATTAGATTAAATATGTAAGGTAAATTACAATGTTCTGGAGATACTTATACCACTGTATTTTCCTCCCATAATGTTCTCACATGTATAGTATAATAATACTAACACATGCTAAACAACAACAACAAAATCAATACGATATTATAGAATTCATGTTTCATCTGACATTTTAAATCTTTTTTTAAACATACGAAAAAGGGAAATTAAAATCCCGAATTTGCAAGTTAAATTTTCCCTGAACTAACACTTAGGCTGGTAATCAGTTACCATGATTTCATATCATGATATCATGAGAGATTAGGCTTGAAAAAATAATGCAAAGTAGTCGTGACCTTTCTTTTGAATAAAAAAGCCAATCCCTTTCCATGAATACTGTTTGCTACTCTTCTTTCTTTATATGAAATTTTGTACCTAATTTGACTATTCTTCATAACGCTGAAGAAAGAAAAATATTTCAGTATCTTTATGCTGTAAATACTCATGTATATATGGTTGTATACGACCTTATATCTTGTGGACAATGTATAGGCCAGCCATGGACCAGAAACAATTTTGTGATAAAAGCAATCATTAAATATCACAAATGGTGGATAACGAATACTAAAATACTAATGAATACTAAAATCAATAGTAGACTGGCATTGTACAAGAACAACAATTTGGAAGAAAGAAATTTCCACCTATTAATTGTTGAATATGATTGTTTCAAGCACCAAACTAATTCATACAAATCAACCCATACATGAACAGAAGAAAAGAGAATTCACTGAATAAAATACTTTTAAGTGAACGTTTAACCCGCTTATATTGAAGATCATCTTCCTCGATTTCATATTTGGAAATGCTATCTAATGAATCTTTATCGTTACCACTTTGTGCTGATTAAATACCATAATCCTCTTATTTGTGCAGATCCCTAGTGTTCCCCACTTTTATCAAAAGCAGGGTTCTAATGAAGCTTACGATGTGTCACTAGGTAATTACTACTTACAGTCTGAAATGAAGCTCAGTTCCAAGCCATTTGCATTTATGTGCTAAAACTAAATGATTAATGTGGTTTTTTACACATTTTTAGGTTTAATTTTTCAGTCTAATGAAACCATAAATTTCAAGCTTTCAAAAATATTCCTATCTCTTATTTAATTCAATATGTAATTGAGAACATGCTTTTGCTACAGATGGAGGTCCTTTTCAAATTTGAATTAATTTAGTGTTTTGCTGAGCTAGTAGATTAAGTACTACAGATTGCCTGATGTTCACTATGCTAAATCTTAGCTTTCAAATTAATTGAATGAAATTTTGGAAATTCACAAGGTCAAAAATATTTTCTGCAAAGGTGTGTGCCCACACCAGTGTGCCCACACTGTATGCACTGAATGACACCCACAAAGTGGTGACAGCTGGAAACAGTCAAAAGCAAAATCCTACTACACCAAAGTGAATAAAGTCCAAGTTCAGTTGAATATTCACTATATACGATGTATTCAGGAATTATACCTCATTTTAAAGAAGTGGATATATTAGGTATATAAGCGTATATATTAAGTATATTTTCCTCAAAACTCGCACTAGTAATTCTGCCACCGATGTATCTCTCAGGGAAACGAACAACAGCCAAGATAGGAAAAAAACACAAACACCAACAACCCAATACTCTTTCCAGGTCAGTATTCAGCACTGTTGAAGAATACTATTTTCTATGCCTTACATAAGCATTCATCTAGTCTTCTGCTCCTCTGAGCTAGGAATTGTAAGGATATGACATTACCTTGGCTATCTCAGCTTTTGCCACCAATTTCTACTGAGCATTCATGACATTTTTAGCTTGAGCATGATGAGAGGCACCAAAGTGTTCCCTGACTCATACGGTCACTAATAAAGTAATGCCCAACTCTCTAGTATACCTACTACTATACACAGTGTATATCTAAGGGCTGCTTTATCTATGGCTATAGAGAGACTAACTCACAAATCTTTCTGTATAGTAATGTGTCACTGTATTTATTCCATGAATAAAGCAATTGCTTGATATTCAGAACTATCATATTTTGCCTTTGACAGAAGAGAGTGGTTATCATTAGGAAGATGTTAAAGGGTTAATCACTACATCCAGTTACAAAATCTATTAAGAAAAAGTGTCTCCAAAATGCTGACAGTAATACTACTAGTTAACAAAATTGTCGTGGATGATTACAGCTAAAATCATCCAACTTACAAATCCCCAGATTCAAATTTTCCAGTCATGGGGGTATAAAATTCAGGGCAATACCTCATTTTTGCTCCATAACGTCTGTGACAAGGTGTAATGCATCACTGACAATCTAGTGATTCATGAAATGAAAACTCCTTCCTGTTTACATCAATGCAGACATTCCCCAGGGGTTCTTCACAAAACACCTGTCCGGTTGCACAGCATGCAAAGCATGAGACATTAGCTATCTTATAAAATTCTCTTTTTTTTTTTTTTCCCCAGAAGTGCTAGCCTTAGAGAAATTGCAGTATGTATTTCACTTTCTGTCACTAGAATTTAAAGATGCTCTCAGTCGGTGTAAGCAGCAGACTGATAACCTCAGCACTGGTGTTCTCTACAAGCCTTTGAAAGACACGTGCAGCATCACACTTAATTCAAATGGTTGTTTTGCATTTATTTTACCAACCTCTTCAGATTCCCTCTTCAAAAAACCCCCTCTTACCTTAGGCAAAACTATACTTCTGAACCATTGCTCAGAGCTATGAAACCAAGAGTGCACTAGCTGCTCCTAAGCCAGAGAATGTAAAGACCTATTTCGCTTCCTATAGGCAACATGGAAAGAAATTATCCACCTGCTGAGGATAATCCTAACGCCACAGCTGTGAGGAGAAAGTAGTCTGGAGAAAGCCAATGGAGAATTGTAAACCCATGCATGTATCTAACTTCTACCCTGCCTTAAAACGTGGTGCCCACTTTGAATGCAGCCTGGAGCCAATTCTTTAGGGTGAAGGTCCACAAGCACTGTTTTCATCACTTTTTCCAGAAAGGGTAACGACATTACTGCTCCATGCTGAGTGGTTGCCAAATTCCTTCTGACTGAGGAGATATTGCAACACAGCCCTCTGGTATCACGCAGCCCCACCAGTCACACCTAGTAGGTGGGACCGTACCAGCAGCACTGCATCAGTCACAGATTCTGTGGCTGTTGCTTGTGCATCCATCCTGCTTGGAAAACACTTATTAGACTGGGTTTCTCAAGGTACTGCAGTCCTGCTCTGGCCAGTTTTTGGACTATCGACAGGCCTAATTTTTCAGAGCAGAGCACGTCCAGACATGCACACAGAGCACACAATGGCTCTTGGAAATTCCAGGTCAGAAAGGCAAATATCTCACAAATAGAGGCATTAGTGAGCAATTTTAATTTTCGGAGGTTAGCACCTGCATAAACCCCTTTAGACACTTTGGCCTCTTGCCACGTTCTGCTCTGTCTAGAGGGGCTGAAGCGTTGCTCTAGCTCCCCCTTTCTCATCATTCTCATGATGGCAAAATGGTGAATATCTTTCCAAAGCCTCTTTGCCTCAGAAACTAGCCACAAACAATGGCATGAAGTCTTGCCTGATCAGTGTTGCTATGAAGAAACAAAGTTGGTCATGCATAAGATTTTAGGGCACAAAACATCAGCACTTTGGTAACTATTTGCACTCAGAGGTTTTCTTTGGGATTTAGATGCTGGTTTCACCTTCTTAACCATAATCCAATATTGTCCTTCTGTCACCCATAAATTTATGTGCCTCAAAAGAAAATTCAAAGCCATATTCCTTAATGAGGCAAACCCAGACATTTCCAAGAGCAGCCATGGAGGCAAGAAGTCTGTGGAACTGCCACATCTCTTATCGCTTGCTATTATTGGTACAGCAAAACAATTTAGCGCTATACCCACTGTAAAATTTTTACTCTACATATGCTGTATAGCTGATTGACTTGCATAACTTATAAAACAATAGAAAGAGCTCATTAAAGTTTTTGCCCAGTTTTCTCTTCTAATGAGTGTTCTCTCAACAATGCTTGAATAACAGACTGAAATTGAGAGCAGTTTTAATTCTGAAACCTGCAGAGATGGAATAATTGCAAATAAATTATATTAGACACTGTCATTTTGATCCAGTTCAAGAGCTCTTGCATTTCTTCACAGCTCTGAAATAGTTGATAATTAAGTCTTCAATATAATCGGACTACTCTTCATAATTGTGGCAGTACTTGGCCCAAAGGCACCAGAATTTCTGGTGAAAACATACTTTCCCTGAAAACTAAAATTTATGTTTCTTTAACATAGAAAGCAGTATCATCATGTTTATACCATAACAGTCTGTCTCTGGGATACCTATATTCCATGGAAAGTAAATGAAAATATGAGGAATTTAGTCTAAGGCAAATTACTTTCTCTACCACATTTGTAATAATGCACAGCATGGAAGATGACTGATTATGTAGCATGAATTGCACTCTTTAGCCCCCACACAAAGAGACATTTGAACATTTCCTTTCATCTTTTTCATACCTCAAAGCGCAAAAACACTGTTCCCAAAGCATGAGCTGCTACATCAGCTTCATGGTGAGAAGTATCCCTAAATCTACTATAACATTAAAACCGAAGCTGTAAGTGGGGTTAGGATTTGGCCCAGTAATTATATCTAGATTCACAATTATGTGACAACTTTCACACTCTAAGAAAAGCAAGCTAATTTTGGTTTTCCATTCCTTTCATAGTCTCATGGTAAAAATTTTACAAAGAACTGCATAGAAGTTTTTGTCATAACTGAAAACTTGTTCTTGTAAAGACCTTAAGAATGGGACTGAGAAGAGCAAAACTTAAAGCAGACGCTATAATTCTCAGAGTTTAAAACATTCAATTTCTAAATTTATTAAATAATTTTCAGTTACATGAAATCTATTGAAATTTGGTGCGTTATACCTAGCCACAAATTTATCTGGACTTAAAAAAAAAAAAAAATGCAGTTATTAACGTATTTTCCAGAATTCCCTACCCAGGAATCTGCTAGGCTTGGTCTGTGAGCTTGTTGCGATTCTTCTAAGTATGCCAGCCATGTTGCAACTGGGAAAGGATAAATGGTTTCTTATTGGTTTTAGTAAGAAAGATGCTACTCAGTTTTCTCTTTCTTGTGATTTTGGGAGGCTTTAATAAAATACGTTGATTCATTCTGCAGATAGTGGCTATCACAGGAACATAATTTTTCACCTAAATTGTTATTCTTTTATATGTTACAGAAATCTTCACTTGTAAGCTTATCTTAGAGATAATATATGTTAAAAAAAATCAGCAAGCACGAGATTAAGCTAAAAAGAGCTCTCATGAAGGAAGGTCATTAACAGTTGATGCAAGAAGATTTTGTCACACATGCAATGCAATGTTTCTAAATCTTGTAGTGGTTTTTGATAATGCTGTTTCTGTAGCTCTCTCAAAACAAGTCACTTCGTAGAAGCTAATTCATTCCTCTTGGTCACAGCAGCACCTCTTTGTCACCTTGAGTAAGTGTTTTTCTGATCCTGTTCCTGCAAATTACAGTGTTCCTATGAGCTTTTCAAAGGATTTCTTGCTGTTATGGTGTAAGTTATTTTTCTAAACAGAAATTGAGAGACATTATTTATTTATTTTTTACAAAAACAAATATAAAGTTGCCCTCTAATAAAACCATGTCTTAACTCTTCAGAGAAAGGTTACCAAAATCAATGACCTAGAACATTTTTTAAATAAATACAATTACACTGAAAGTTTATAAAGTGCTGTATTTGAAATGATATTTCAACATAAAAGATTCAGAGTCCTACACTAAGCTTTTTTCCCTTAGGTTTGGATTATGTAGGATCAAACTTAGCTAGTATATAAACATGTAGAACTCAATAACACTTTCAATTAGAATTTCATTTCCATCCTGGCTAGATGTGGCTTATTGTTTTTAACTATTAGCAGATATTTACTACAGCCAGCTCAGATAATTTTCTTTTTTTTTTTCCACTAAACTATCCAGCTTCTAAAGACAAAGTAAAATTCAAATTATTTATGATTCATATTCTTATGATTATTATCCGTATCTCACCTCAGGATGTATTTCTGTATCTCCTTGTTCCCTATTTTAAGTGTTAGGATTATACAAACATCTATACAAATGTGCTTAAAATCAAAAGATTGTTATTTATAACGAGCAAAGGTGTTGAGCTCAGTATGAATCAATTTTAGGTTTGTGAATGTTGTAACACTACAATATGTACAACAATACCATAAAATATTACTGTTTCAGAAACCTTAACAGCACAATTATTCACCCGCCTGTTCATCAGCACACCTGTTCAAAAGATATTTGCCAAACATTTCTTTATAACCAAAATATTATTGGAGTACTCAAAACAGCTCCATCTAGAAAAGGTGATGACTCTTTAGGGACCTCACCTTGGCTCTTCTATCTTTTCCAAACTGTAAAGTTTCTCACACCTACTGTGCACTCAAAAAAATGCACGCACAGTTAACACACACACATACGCATCCAAAGAAAAAACTTGATTTGAAGAGTGCTACCACATGAATTCTTGTAGAGGGCAAACATTTAGGTTATTTTTTTCTAAGTTAGCATCAAGACTGGTGTTTTTACATGCCAAGACCAATATCCTAAAATATCTATGAACTTCAGTTTCAGATGAGACAAATCTTACTGCTAAAGTTGAAAAAGTTGTTGCGTTGAACACAGAAACATCCGTCAGCTTATACAGAGTCCAGCATAAAAAGCAGTGCCAGCATACTGAACATTTGTCTACTGAGCAGAAGTTCGCGATTTATAAACCATGATAAGGAAATTATTTTTTTCTAAACAATATTTGTTATAAGCACCAAGCAGAGCCGTTTGCAATGTTAAGGCCTATGAGCTACTAAATGAACTACTGCTGGGGTAGGTACTCATCCCTGCAGCTCCACTTCCAGAAAAAACAACAACAAAAAAATCACAAAAACGAATGGAAAATATGTATTGTAAAAACCATGGGTACACGTCATTCCCTAAAGAGTATTCCACTAAATAGATACTTCTCTGCATTTATGACTAGCCCATTTTAGACTCATCCCTTTTACAATTTCTGTCATATATTACATCAGACACAGGTGGCAGTTTTCTTCTGATAAAGAGGATGGAATGATATTACAGTTTCTTTACAAACTCTAACTTTTTTTTTTAATAATCATTTTAGAAATAAAATTGTGGCAGCATACATAGCACTAAAATTAATTCAGGGCATATGATTTTTGTACTACACTCACACATTGGTGCTAACATACTGGATACAAAAGCATGCTTTATTCAGACATCAGTAAATGTGCTTCTGTGAGTACGTACGTAAGACAGAATATTACTTTATTTGAGGGGTTTCATAAAGAACTGCCCTTGGATGATTTTCTAAATCTATCTGAAGGAATTTGCAAAGTTTATCCTCCTCTTGCTTCTACCCTCCATTTCAGAATAACCCATGCTCATGCCTTTAAGGCTTCTAACTATTCAGCTTTGATGCCGCTTTGCTCTCTCTTTTCCAAAACCACGATACGCTACAGCTGAAAATGCAAGTCTTCAGTTATTTGGGTTTTTTCAAGTGATGAGAGCATTTGTAGAGAGCCCAGACATAGTGCAATATGAAATGAACAAAATATTGACAGGGGGGGTTTTGCAGCATTTTGTAAAGCAATTGAGAAAGAACTCTGCGCCTTGGCACCTATAGCAAGCAACTACAAGTGCCTATCTTATACCCTGTTCCTCCCTGACTGGGAGTGCTCTGGAAGTGCTTCTTAGAATACGGTACAACATGTTTATAAAAATAACCAGCAAAAGCACATGACAAAAGGCTTGACAAAACACTTGGAGCTGGTGAAAAGACCCCTAGCAACTACAACAGGTTTTGTATCATGCCACTAAAGAGATGTCTATACCAGGCAATGTATTTATCTAGCATCTGGTTCAATCCCATTTGCAGCAACTACAGTTCAAATAACTACTTAAATATTTAAACTGAAACTCATGCTTCAAAGTTTTTCATCTTAATTAATTAAAATGAAAATTATGTTTTATGCTATAGTGTAATTTAATAAGGGCTAATATGTATTTCTGTCACTGTAAGAGCCTTCAGATCATTTATTGCTTTTGAACAGAGGATGTCCAATAAAAAATGGCAGATAATCACTTCTGTGTCTCATCCCATTAATTTGGTATCAATAACTGAGTACAGAAAGAGGCAGAGAGGAGTGTAAACTCTGACATGCAGCAGGGAAAATAGAATCGTATTGCTTGCCATTTGAATATTTGATTTTGAGTTCTTTTATTGCTGATTTCCTCTTATCTTCGGATTAAATAGCCAAGGAATTGTGATGATGAGCAACACAATACAAAAGCACCACCTTCCTTACTATCAAAGGACGCACAGGGGACACAGGGGAGGTATGAACGACATCTTGCCACTCTTGTTCTCTGCTTTTTATTTTCTAGCACTAGCAATTTTTGTTTAGTTTTAGCTTTATGTTATCATGATATAGTAGGGTAAAATACAAATGGCAAAACCACATTTTGCTGGATGCTTTTATTTCTCTTCCTTTTTCCCCATTTATGTTCATGTGCCAGGAAGGGTGCCTGCAAATTAGAGCACAAACAAAATGCACCACTTTCTTTTTATTTCTTTTCAGATGAAACAAATGTTCCTATTTTCTACTTTCTGTCTCCATTTGTTTAAGAAACCGTTATTGTCCCTTTTGAAACTGTAAAATGTCAGCATTCTAACTGCATTGGATTTTGAAGTGCATTGTACTTCTTTAGTGGTAAAGTGTGTTTTAAAAATATCTCTACCTCTATCTATTTTATTTAGTTGTGCAGGCAGGTGACTGTAGTGCCTTTGCAGAAAGCCCACAGGTTTTTTTAATCCACAGTGTCAGACTTATACCTCTGGAAAAGTCAAATAGTATTTGAAGATGGTGATTTTAATCTATTGCATACATATAAATAAGGATAAAATGAAATTATTTTCCTAAAATATTGTAATTCAAGAATTTTAAAGTGTTACAGGTAAAAAAAAAAAAAAAGAAACAACTTTTAAATCTTTAAATTATAGTACAACTTGTACAAACCACATGTGGAGGAATTTTCCAAAGGGCAATCTTAGGTATGCAGCATCAGTACCAGACATTCAAGCTGGGAGATTCAGAGAAAAAGATAACTTTCCAAAGACAATTGAACACTTGGGCATCATTCTGCTCTTGAAATATGCTCTCAATCTTCAATATGCTAAGGTGGAAAATGAGTACTTAGTCAATGACCTTTTCAAAATCTCCTCCTGCAATGTGTGCTGTTTTCACTGTTCTGCCTATGATATCAGGCGGAAAATCAGATAGAACAGCTTTCTTCTGGAAACCCTGATTCAACAAAGCTGGAACCATCTGATTTCCAATTTTTGAGGCAATGCTGTCTGACTTCTTGCCAGCTGCCAACTTCCTTGTGCTAGAAACCACTCCCAAAAAAGAGGAGCCCCTTGACTTCCCGGGTTCCCGACAACTTGTTTTGTGATGTGTTCAGGGAGACAGGGCTCCCAGTGTTTCCCACGCCCCCAAGCAGGAGTGGCAGAAGGATGCTGCAGAACTGGTCTGCACAGTCTCAGAGCTCCAGGCACACCATTTGGCTAGTCAGCCCTCCCAAAAAGGACCCTGACCTCCAGCAACAGCCAAGTGAGCCTGGTAGCTAGTAGCAGCCTGCACAGAGGCAAACAGTGAAGCTGCCTCGTGAGAGGTTGTAATACCCAAGTAGTAGTTGCAGATATTGAAAGCCTGGTAACCTTCATGATGCCAGTTTTGTGGCAGCGTTTTTATGCATGAGCTGCTGAAGGACCTGGCTTGCTGCTGCTGCTCCTCTGCTTAACCACTACCTGGCTACGCAATGAGATGCCACTGTCTCATAAAAGGTAGAGAGGAAATGTTTGGACATTAAACTCTGAAAAGCAAACCTCATGTCTATATCTTACGAACGGTCTGTACTAAAAGCAAACCAGAAATTGCAGATCTGGTTATATGCATATTTAGCAAATCAGTTTTATGAGATTAGAGCTATAAAGTGTTATAACAGGTGAAAATGTTGTGATCAGCAAGAAATTCACTTCAGCCAGAAAAAACTTGTTAAGGAAGACAATGAAATTTTAAGCACGGGAAGTCCTTGGAGAAGGTATTGACTATGTCTGCAAGAGGACATAGGCAACATGAAAAGCATAAGTGATCTCAGCCATAGCTGTGTCTGTACTATGGCTAGACGAAAAGTTTTGAATAAAAGCAGAACAGGAAGTGTGACAGTCTTGAACAAAAGAAAAACTGCATGAGAAGCCTGCTGTGCCTGTTTCTGAAAGCCAGCATTCAGGAGACAGGGTGCTATTAAGTAGTTATCTCAGCTGCAAGTGTCATTTTCAAGGTCAGTATAACTAGACATTAGGCATCCAGGGTAAAGTTCTTCTGACAGGTATTAATTAACTGGATTTCAGAGCTGGTGACTGAGTTCCCTTTAGCAGTTATTTCCAAACAAGTCAACTGGTCAGTGTCTTAGCAAGAAACATCCTAAGCAAGCCCTCGGTGCTAGCTTGTTTTAGATGCCCATCACCTGGGTTAACTGGTTCTTGGTGCCCTCAGGCAGCCTGGTAGCCCTGCAGTTTAGGGCACAGGCCATTGTCATTCACTGGAGGTATTTCCAGCAAGCTGAAAAATTCCACATCAGTTGTTACAATATCTGGAAACCCTATGGAAGACATTGTGTATGTTGACCCTTTGTTCAAATCTGTGATTTTGAAAAACAAAACCAACAAAAAAACCCAAACTAAAACACAGGCTTCTTAAGAGTAAACATTTGCTTTTTCCACTTAGCTTTATTGTCCATCACTTCGGAAAGTTACATAAATACTCAAGGCAACATGCAGTCCACTCCACATGCAAGTGATAATCCCTTTAAATATGAAGGTTATAGGGAAATTTGGAGTGTATAAATTCACAGAACACATTTCACAATTTTATCATTCAGTTCTGGGTTGTTGCAAAACAAGTTGGTGATTAGATAAGGGACATCATCTACAGCTTGTGACCCCAAACGGATACATCTTGAATAAAAAGCTTATCATCATTCATTATTTGTCAATATAATGAATTGACTCAAGACCCCACGGCCAACCACTCCTAGGGAGGCTAATCCAAAACCAGAGAACATATTTGTTTCTGCTTGATTTTTCGCAAAGCTTTTTGTAGTGTGTAGTGAGCAGAAACCCACAGCGCTTTCACCGACTGAGGAAAAAGGAGATACAATTTCAGGAGCAGAATGGGACATGATCAGACCTGAGCTTGGGAGCCATTCCACAGTCTGCAGAGGCATAACTGTCTAGCAAATATGATAAATTACTTGCCAAGTTTGTGTTCAACATTTCTTAAAAGAAGAATTCCTGGTGACAAGCATATGCTCTTCCTCTCTCTCTCTCCGTGTATGCATATACATGAATAAAGCCCTGATAATCTCTGGTAGAAGGTGGGATCAGAGAACTAATATTACTCTTATACTGGAGGCGCACAGGTAGCTAATGTACAATTTGTTTACATTTCATCAAAGATGACAGAGAAAAAATAAGAGTATGGCACACTGAAATTTAGGAAAGTGATATGTAGCCACAATGTGTCCCTGTGCTACCTGTCCACAAATCAACATGATTAATCCAGCACACATAGCTGCCTGTCGTTCCCATTTTCAGTAGTCACAGACAATAGCAAGGATTCCTCTGCTCCATGTATCCCTATTCTCCTCAGCGGTGACTTGTTCTGAAAGCTCCTGAACTGGCTGTGTAAATATGACTTACACAGCCTGTAATAACAAAATAATATAAAACCTAACATAACTACACTAGTTGCAAATTTCCTACAATTCCATTAATAAAAAATATATTAATGTCAATATGACTTTGAGCAGGGTAAATGTTGTTGGATAATTCTACCTATGCATGCTTTATCTCTTTGCACTGTTCCTGGCCTGTAGTTCACAAGCAAACTTGGGAGCAACCAATCTGTTCCACATCACAGGTCAGTACTTTGCACTGACCACTATCCATGCTTGCTTTCTTTCCTGCCTCCTGAGTGGCATTAATACAGAAAATATAACTTGGTTACCTTTTCTGACAATTGCCAGTACTTACCTCTGGCTTATTCCACCTTTCTAGCATAGCAGTTGACTTCTGAGTCACAACTCTGGATCACATTGCACTGCTTTTATATTCAATAATTTGGCATGTATGTCACCTCCAGCATATTTTCAAAGGTATTTGGAAACCCTTCAAGCCTCTTGTCTATTAGTTAGAATTAAGAATGAAAATTTTTCTGTTCCAGGAAACTTTTCTGAAAGTTCTAACGTTCACTTCTGTTCTTCTCATGGACAAAGGTGAGTTGTTTCAAAGTTTATCACTGAGGAAGAGTAGAAGAAGAGACAATTACACTTTAAGGTTGCTTACAGCTCATAGATAAATCATTAAAACACATCTTCAGTGGACTGAGGAGGCTTAAGTATGGTTCAATGGGCAACCAGCTTTTCCAGAAGTTCAATGCTCTCCTCAATCAACCAAACACCTTAATTCTGTACCAGCTATGAGCCTAATGAAATGGCATGGTGATACATACATAAATACTAAATATATGAAATATTTTTAAAAAAAATCAGTCCTCAGACTATTGTCGTAATACAGCATGTGAATTCGTAGCACACTTTAAGAAACAGAGAAGAACCCTTGTACTGGCCCTAAATTTGGAAGAGGTTCCTGCATTCAGCTAAGGGTTGAATTTGGCCTACAGATTTAATTACTGCTTTAGAATTTGCTGTTGAAAATGACTAGATAAAACAAGCCATTAGCAATTTAAAAGCTCCAGGTTTCTATGCTTTTATGTGTGAAGATTTTAAACACTTTCAAGGCTTCCTTGCTTAAAAGTTTGAAACTTAAATTTAAAGACCCTGAATCTAAAATAACCTCAGGAGAAGTATTACAGAAAGAATTATTAATTGATCCGTAGCCCTATCAAGACCTACTTCTTTCTTCCAGTTAATTTCCCTCTTTCCCATCAGGTCTTGTTCCAAGACATTGCCAAGTTACTATAGGCAAATGTTCACTCCATCATGAGTGTTGCTCACACAACACAGCCGGGAGCAGGATTTGGTCCAGTGCTTTTAAGACTGAAGAAGAAAAGCCTCTTCCTATCTGTTCTGCATTTTCTTTATTAAATATAGATTTCATCTGGGTGCTACATAATACCTGGTGTTGAGCATTACTGTGCAGCAAAGACCACAAGGAGTAATGTGGTTAAGGGGAACAATCAAGCTGGGCGCAGGGAGTGAAGGAAGTGCCCTCATTTATATTTGTTTAACTTTTGCTCACAGGACAAATCCAGGCTAATGTTCATGACCTAGTTGAATAAATTATTTTGCTTTGCTTAGCCAACACCATAAAAATTCTCAGCTTTTTCTGGAAGTAGTAAGGGCTGGATTTGGCTATCTTTTTTTTTTTTTTTTTTTAATGTAATCATGCAGCTAATAGCTGTTTTTGTATAAACATTGAAGCTACAAAAAGATATTAAAAAGCTTTTATCTAGGAGGAGAAGAAACTTTTAATCTGAACCAAATTGTGTTTATTACTTCATTATACCACTAAATGGAAATTAGACCTTAACATTGGCTCATTTCCAACACTTTAAAGTTTATCAATACAATACAAAAGAATAAACAATCATGAAGCAAGGAGCCTCTGTTAATTTGACAACTTGGCTAATATTGGCAGCATGGGTTCACTATGATGATCTAAAAGATATGTTTCGAAATAGTAGGTCTGCCAGTTTTCAGTAACAAGGTAAGTGAAGTATCTTCATCTTTCTAAAACCTGCTAAAACCTTTTAATCATAACCTAAATGTCTTATTTTACTTTTTTCCCTGTATAACAATCTTGAAAGCAAATCCTCCTTCACTAGTTAAAAGTGGTATAAATTTCCCAGTTTGTTATGCTTTTCATTGCCCAATCTGAGCCACTTCTTTACTCTTGGCTTTCTACTAACACCCACAGTTTACAGAATATAATTGTTTGAATTACACCAAACTGTAAACCAGCCACAAACTCCACTTATTGTCAGAGAACAGTAGAGCACTAATGTGATCAAATTAAAGCTTCCATGAAGAGGGAAAACATTTGTGCAATAGAATAAAAAGAGAATGAATACTGACCAGAAAGTGTATTTCTAAGAACAATGTAGGTCTTATCCTCACAAAAATCCCAAAGAAAAGCAGTCCTCAAATACTGTACTCTGTCAAAACCAGACTTCAGTGATGCCAGGCACTTAGAACATGTCACAAGAGTCTAACTTGAAAAGATCCTTTGATATGGCTAGCTACTGATCTAAAACAAATTTTATGTACATTTTTGCATAACAAATGTGATACTCTTGAATTTTTAAAATATGTGACTTTATTCGCCTTTATATCTGCATCCAACACTTAATCTAGTTTCTCATTTTGACATCGAACAGATTTAAGCTTCTGGTGGCTTTCACTTGGCTCCTGCTTGCTTAATACTACCAGAAATAAAGTACTCATGGGAGAGTTCTGCCTAAAGAAATTGCTCAATGGTGACACAAAATTATCTTCTGAGCTGCAAGAATAAAGTACACTTCAGTTTCATAGCAAACATGAAAATAAAGCCCTCATCCTTCATCACCTTGCTACCTTAAAAGGGACATCAGTCGTGACAAGGAACTAAACCGTTCTAAATGGTGAATTATATTTTGGTACTTATTAAAACTGTAACACAAAGTGTGGCCTGCTTCTCAAAATAACCTGGTTTGCTTCTTAGCAGAGCTAAGACTACATGCAGACAGATTGGCCAGCCTGATGTGACTTGCCTTTGAAAAACCATTTCAGGGGGTACAATTTCCACAGCCACCTTTGTACCATACATTAATCTTCTCTACACAGTATTATGAAATGATGGACTAGTCTTCTTTTACAAGGATATAAAAATAGTATAAAGATAACAAGGGCCAAATATGTTGTGACTGATACATTACAGGATCCATTTTTAACTGTATTGTTTTTGTTACAAACCATTCGGATGTGTTTTCACCTTCAATTTAGGGCTACTTTTTTAGAGAGTGCCACTTGTCTTGGAACAGTCCTTAAAAGCAAGAGAAGATTTCAGGCTTGCTTATTTCTCTTCCCAGACAATTTTCTATACCTGTGGAAACCTTCAATATGTCCTGTAGAATAAGCTGACATTCCAGGAGGTAAATCAAAAAGTACTTGCATCTGCCCTTCAACTGCTAACCACCAAATCTCTTTATTTTCTCTCAGGTAATCACATCAGTCCAAAATATCATGCAGCTTAAACAAGGACAGAATGTTGCAATATTTCAATTTGAAACTCATGCCCACCTACCTGTTTTGGAAATAGAAACGTGAATCTAGACTAGATGTTTAAAACCAAGACTAAACTTCTTTAACCTTAGAGCTGGGCAAAGACTAAAAAAATGAATACAAAAAGTTTTTGATTAAAACAAACCCAGAAAAATAAGCAACCACCCTAGGGGTCTTTGCAACCATGCTAGATGTCTTTTCATAAGATTTGTGGAAGCAGCAGTTGGAAAACAAATTTCAAGAAAGGAAAACAAATAAAGTAAAATTTTCCATGTATGTGGAAATTCTTGTGGGAATAAACATTCACAGCTGGTTCACAGACAGAGTAGGAAAGCACGTGTCTATACAGATGCATACAAACATCTCTTCTTATGCAAGCAGACATTTAGAGACAGTTAAAGACCATAAAAATGTATTCTTCAACCTTTGACACTATATTCAGGAATTCACTCATTCTCCTTGGTTTCCTCTTCTGTAGCTCCAGAGAAGCCAGTTCCAAAGAGGTCGCCGGTCCTAATATAGCATACATAGAATACACGTTCTCTTGGCAAGCCTTGTTGTCCACTATGCTAAAACTGTTCCCAGTTGGTTTGACCTACACTGCTTAATCCAGCAATGCTTACTGGCAGTAAAAGGTATCCCTTAATTTTTATTAAGCATTCTTTTTCCGTCTTCTAGATGCTGTACCACATGAACGTATGGCTCAAAAACTTTGCATCCCATATATTCAGGATAAAAAGGATTATGCTTCTTAAACAATTTATTATATTCAGCCTAGCACACAGATGGCCCTGAAGTCATACAACATCAGACTTTTAACAGCCTTGTCTGTGAAGGCTGACAGTACTTACAGTCTGGAATTTATGCTACCAGGTCCTTGAAATAGCACAGCTTCCAGTAAGTGGAGCAGAAGTTCCGGTCCCCTAAAACTCAGATAGTCATCACACTAATCAAGCAGCCACAGGCAAGTAGGATAAAATATGTTTTCCACTCCCATCTTATGACATCAGGTTTTGGAGAAAAATACAAGTAGGTAATTTTGAAGAACATACAGTGCTTTTACCTTCAGCTTTTTGAATGTTTTCAATGTATACCTACTAGTAGATTCTAGTTCCTTCTTTGAAAGGAGACACCTTTTTAAAAAAGGTGTTATATGCTTGTCCCAGGCTGGGTATATTGAACCTTTCTTAAGATTATCACTGGGAACTGTTGCAGGAGCTCCAATCAGATGAGTAACTTCTAATTCACCACAGCCTTAAGCCTTTCTACAGGCAGCGTGGGAAGCTGTGTAGAAATAAAGAATCATTATCATCAGCCCTTCCCATCCTTGCAGATGAGGACATGTTTAAACTTGACAAATACTGTGTTATCCATAACAGACCATGAGATTTTTAGAGTAATAATTTTTCAATAATAGAATGGCAATAGATAAAAGCATGCAACATTGAAAAGCAAAAAAACCCCAGCTGTTTTATATGATCTTATATCTGAAAATCCTTACCTACTGAGATTGTTTTTCAACGGAGAAAAGATCGGATCAGTTTCATGACATTAAATTAGTGTTTCTGTGTATGTAACATCTGACTCTAATTTATGAATTTACAACTATAAGTAATACTACAAGTTTGGTGCATGGATGGAATGATTATGGTTAACTAAAAGCACATGATCTCATCTCTAAGAAATGTGGCACTCACAGATATTTCATTTCTGAACCAAAAAGTCATTTATTGTGAGTGAAGAGAAGACTGTGAACATAATGAGAAAAAAATCAAGTCAGCAGAATTATTTCAAGTAACTGAGTAAGTACCTTTTATTTTAAAAAAGGTATTTTTTTTAAAGTGTAATTCACTTTGAAGGTTTTAACTGAACTGCAAATGGTCAAGATTTTTTTTATGATTGCTTACAGTATGTTGCTAGAAAGTCAATAATCTTTAGTACTGATACCTATTATACTAGAGCAAAAAGCTACCTTTCTTCATCTGTAGTTCTGACTATAATCTGTACTATTTCTTCTCAAAAGGCTTAGCTATTAAAAAAAAAGTACCTAAAGAAATCCCAGAAATCTGGTACCATTACAGAATGTTTTACAGTGTTTAAGATATTGTCAGCACTTATACTATAAACCCTTGCTTTCAAAGGTTTATGACTGAACCATAAAAATCAGTCCATTGTATAACTTCACTTATTAACTCTCATCTTAGAAGTCCGTGTCCCCCCCACCTTTCCCTCTCCAGAGTATCTGGAATCTCCAAATATCTGGAAAATGTCCAGAATATTTTTCTTTACTTAAGTTACAGAAATATATTTTTAGAAATACTCTTTTATGAGTTATTTTCTTCCAGTTCCTTTCCCTTCACAATTACACAGCATGACATTTTAGAGTATAATGTAACAGAACTTTTAATATAAATGTAAGATGATGTCTCAGCTTTCAAAGACATAGATTATTAATAACTCAATAATTTGAATACATTTAATCCCCAAATCCTGAGCTTCTATTTTAGCTCACCACATTCATTATTGAGAAATAAGTCCCTTAGCTGTTGCTTCTCTCTGCTGTTGCTGCAAGCCTCAGCAACATCCCTACCTGATTCCATATCAGCCTGACAATATATATAGAAAGCTGTGAAACAGAACCACATTTTCATGAAATATTTGCAGAAATCCCACATCTTGGTGCTTGCCTTGTCTCTTTGTATCTCTGTGACACGGACATAGGCCGTAACACTAACCTCACATACTCTTAGCAGCCTTTGGTGTTATATTAGCACCAGCATGTCTGGTAAGAGTGAACACCTCTATATTGTGAAGCAATTTAATTGGATTTCATATGGTATCAGAAATGCTTAGCATTTCAACTCCCCCCAGCTGCAAGCTGCAAGCCACAAGAATGGCTGGCAGCTATAGCTGCAATAATCTCCTACATGTACATTCCTGCACATGTGGGGTCCTGATCCTACACTATTGCCAAGCACTTAGATCCATATTACCCAGAACTCCCCAGCAACTCTCTTTGGCTATTCTACCACAATCATCACTTCAGGGCAGAGACTGACCCGGTTTCTTCTGGCTCAGTTGGGAGCAGCCCTACAGATTAGTGCTAGTAAAACAACTGGGTACTCACTGCCTGGCCTATATCACCCCATTCTTTGCAAAAGATCTGCAAAGGATTCACTTGTCAGCAGCAGTCACATTCTGGTCTCCTGAAGGAGGCAAAGCAAAGTGAATAGCCCTGAAATACACAAAAAGCTGCCTGAGATGGAGTTATTAGTGGGGCAGGAGGAAGGGTGGGAGGAGAAAAATGTTCTCATATAAATAGGTCTCATCAAAGGCAGCTGCTCATGTGCTAAACCTTATCCATCTTCTTTTAGGTACTCTCAGGATTAGCACATCCAGGTAGATGTGCAGTGGCTTCAGGAACTACAAACAGAGAAGAGGATAAACATCTATGAGGTATGAAAGCAAGTGACCCACCCTTTACTCTAGAATATTTTTTATTCTCCTTTCTTTTCTCACAGTAGATGCTTCTCCCTGATTCATTCTAGGCATTAAGTCCCCTATCCAAGGATCTCTTAGACTCATCATCTCATCCTGCTCCTGGAAAGAAAGACTCCTGTCTTCTCTTGCTTTAGGACTCTGGATGGCTAACCACAGGAATGGAGGAGGCACAGACTCTTAAGAGAAGCTCTTGGCCCTCATGAGAATCCATGGCAGTCTTCCTCTTGGTGTTAGTTTGTTCAAAAACCCTTTGAAATGACTAAATTAACTCTTCACTGTGTTCAGCACTGGCATCCAGAGTAGGAGTTTCCCTGTTTTGCCCAAGTTATTGAATGCCTAGCCTCATTTGGCAGATCCGGTACATCAGCACAAATGGGTTTTGAGAAGCAGTAGGAAAGCTCCTGCTCTGACTTTTAATCCATTTTTTTCTCCCCATCACCCTTTTCCTCTGAGGCACTGTTGAATAATAGCCAAACACTGGTAGGGTTCCTTTTGACCAGCAGCAGCAAGGGACGTATATGAAAACTGACCAAAGGGGCAATGTGCAGGCTCTAGATGAGTCAAGCTTTTTCGTGAGTGCTGCTGGGTGAGAGTTGCAGAGAGACCCTGTGGGTCTGAAGGATGACTACGCTGAGCATTACTACATGTTCACTCCCATTGCTGCTTTCCTGAGGGGTGATCTAACAGAGCACTGGTCCTTTCTCAAGGACTACGTCGATGTAGTGTAATAAAAAGGATTGTATTGATTTGGCTGTCAAACACAAAGATAAACTCACTGACATTCCCAGAAATAAGGTAGAGTTCTCTTGTCCCTTTCTGTCTGAAGAGAAGGAAAAACACACCACACTTCCACACAGTGAAACTTCCTGTTTTCATTCTTTCTTATTTATCTATTTACTTGCTTTCATCCATTTCTTTTTTTTTTTTACTGCTTTCTTCATGTTGCCTCAACTTTCTCCCCAGAGGCATGATGCTTTCAGCTAGCCTGGTGAACCTAGTTCTTTTCTCAAGAGAGTGATAACTGAAAGCAAGTAAAATTAAACAGTCTACTTAGTTTTTTATGATATATTGGCACTCTCCTAGATTAAGTTCTCTTAGGAAAGAGAGGTTCATATGTCTATATATGTCCCAATCTTTCTAAATAACTATCTGGGGAACTGGCATAAAATCAAATAGACTGATTGTTTTTAGTTTCTTTACCCTCTTCTCTTCATGTAGTCCACTGAAGAGTTTAAACCCCACTGGGAAGGGTATCAGATTTGTATATAGTATTCCTGATAGCACACATATGGCTCAATGAAAAGCAGAAATAACAAGATATTCTAGACTCCTATTGCTTTTCACTTAGTGTGATCTACAGAGGCTGCACAGCTTGGATTATTTTTGTAGGACTATCACTAACTTTCAGAGTAACCTTCATTAAATCACTCCACCACATTTTTCCTTAATTATGAAACAGTGATAGCAATATTCCATAAACCACAAAGCACTTTAAATCCTAAGTGTGATCATTATTATCTAATTAACATCAAATTTTGTCATTTCCCTCCCAGAAATATATACATACTAAAACAAAACAAAAAAACCCAACCAAATCTGCAATACTTATGACCTTCTTCAAGGCTTTTTCCCAGCAAGTGAAAGACACCAATGCACTGGTCTTTATCATGTGGAACAAGGATTCTACATTTACAAGTCACCATCAAATGGCAGGGGAGGAATCCAATGAAAGTTACTGTTTTCAGAAGTCCTTGGATGAGGCCATATATTTTTATTTAACTACTTAACAGGACACAAGAGATAGTTTCCATTAGATTATAGAGTAGGAATACTTGGTCTCCAATTGCATCTCCCATTCTGAGAGATTAAAATTACTTTGCTTCCATGGGAAACTGCTCAGCTGTAGCTGCAAGGTTACATTCTTTCTAAGAGCACAAGGAACCTGAACCTGGGCCTTTCCATAAATAGATGTGTATAGAGGATATGTCATGACTGGGAAAAAGAAAAATAAAAATTGAAGCTGATGCTAAATTTTCATAGTAACACTCATGCTGAACAATCAGATTTCAGGATTAAATGCAAGCAAAATAATTTTCTCTTAATTTTTGTATCAAGCTTAAAGTTCAAAGGTAGTTTTCCATACATAAAAACTGCATCCACTCTTTAAAATGCTAAAATTATAATGAGTATTTCTGGATCATTTATTAATGGCAGTCACTTTTCTAAAAATAATGTTATCTGGACTCTAGTAAAACAGGAACTTGTTAATAAGAGACTCAAAGTACACATCAGCTGGCTGGGATACAAGAAAGCATACAAACCAACTGTTTAATTTTTGAAACATTTTCCTAATTGCAGAGAGAAGTAAAGAAACAAAGGAATCAAGTTTCACAGCTAAAATTTTCCTGCACAAGTATCAATAGACATTTTTCTTTTAGCAAGTCAACAACCAAAAGAAGCTGGTTCTGTTCTGAACCATCTGCTTTATTGTATTTAAAATTACATATAATGATTATATGAATTTGAACATTTAACTTTTCTGGCTACTTTGAGAGAAAAATGCAATTTCATAGCCCAACTTTTCATTTATATTTTGGCTCATGCACTCACAAGGGAGAAGAATAGTTGCTCTGTAGCAGTTGTTCAGGTCCCTGATCATAAGTTAGTCAAGATTTTGGAGAATTACATAGAAGAGTTTCAGGATTGCTTCAGCCTACACTGAATTGCCAATAGCACCAAATGAACATACAAGTAGCTGCAAATAAGACAATTTTGTCCCCTTTGCCAGGGAAATGTCTCAGGGCCAGTGCCCAATTTAATCACATAAACTATATTTATGGTAACCACCATTAGGGACTTAGTCTAGGCAAGAATGTGACTTTTAAATATTTATTTCTATGGAGAAATCATTACTTTGAAGTCTAGCCAAGTCCAAAGCTATGACTGAAAACAGTATCAGGCATTATATGCGAGTCTTCCTTGTCTTCATTTTCTTGATTTCCATTTTTCTTTGTTTCCTCCTCATCCTCTCTGCTCTAAATTTCACCAAAAGCAACAAGGGAAAGTAGTTGAATAAAGGACATTGTCAAAATAAATTTATTCAAGTGCATTGGCAGGAATAATGTAAGTAAAGTAATTACTAGCTATTTTATTCCCAATTTTTAATTCCAGCAATCCTAGAAGTACACCAAATGAAAAAAACATTTTTCTTTTTTTAATTGAAATGTCTCTGTGAACATCTTTGGTTTTAACTTTTACTTTATGTAATGTAGTTAAATCAATGATTGGTTAGGTGTCCTAATATTTCTTTGGATCTGACCAAAGGTATTCTTACTTTGAATTCTATGAGCAGTTTGATGAGGTGCTACTGCAGATTAGTAAATTTACTGTGAATAAAGGAAGTGAACGACAGCACAAGGAGGTTCACTGCATGGATGTCTTGCTAGTCAGTAACTTACTTAATCACTGTTTTAACAATTTTGTTGGTGAGTCAACAGAAGGCAGAAGGTACTTTGAGCACTAATAAAAGCTTGCTAAGAAGACCCATAGATTACAGCTAGTTATTTGCTGAGACTGTGAGGAAGATTTGGTGCAGGAGTTGATGCAATCAAGAGACTGTTGCCTAAGAAACCTTCTCATCAACTCAGGGCAGGGATGTTCCATGAAATCCTGCCAGCCTTTTGGATAAGGGGAAATTTTTATCCATGCATACGTGCTACATATCATTCCCATAGTTTTCACATTTTTATGATTACATTTAAATTTCCTGTTAAAAATTTCCTTATCTTTACATGATTAGAGTGTATTTCCAATAAGTTTTTCCTGCTGCAAGGAGGTTACAGAGTACAGTTACTTTTGTTGGTATTGTGAGGCACAAGCCAGTTTATTGATTAGGAGTCAGATTAAACATGTTGAAGTAGGGGATTTTTTCTGCTTCTATATGGCAAAAGAGCTACATTTACAAGCTTTTCTCATAAAATATGTATTGGTAGACTTTTGTGGATATTATATTTATTATAAAATAATATTACAATACAGTAGTGGAACTGTAATATTGTTTGACAGAAGAGTAGATAATGACTAGAGAAAATATATCCATTGCCCATTTTAAAGTGCTTAAGCACTGTTTTAGAAAAACATGGTGATCTTTACCCTGATATGCTGCACTGTACGAATGTGCAAAGGAGTTATAAAACTTCTCTGGCTTAGCAGCTAAGGGGATCCCTTAATGATGTATTGATGGCACAAATGTCACTACAACATCTGCTTTTTGTGGCAATGAAATATAAGTGAAGACTTGATGGCAGAGGCATGCCAGAGTGCCACTTCACTCTAGCTGACTTCTAGCCTGTGTAATGACACTTTGGATGCACCTAGAGACTGACATAATTTATTACGATGGTACCAAAATGAGGCTGACAGAAGGTTGGCACGAAACTTTTGCCCCCAGTTGCATGAAGTCAAAATGTGTTGAAGCTGTTTCTGAATTTATTTTAAGATTTTGTAATACAAACCCAGTGAAACTGAGTTAAAATTCTAAGCACTTCTCAGAACTTTTACCAAAATAGCATTACTTAAACATTTTGCTTCAAACATCATGTTAAAAGTATCCAGTGCACATAGGAAAAAATTAGGATAGTGATGAACACATAATCTAAAAGAAGGAATAGAGAGGAAGCTAACCAACACAGATTAATCTAGAGGATTAATGGGTTGTTTCTTCACTATATTTTTGTAATCTGTTAATGTATCATAACACCTGTCTCAATCAGGGAGGTTACTATTTCCTATCTCATCTAAAAGGAGTAGAAGTAAAGAGTCACTTGAAAATGTTGCTTATAAAACTGAATTATATTTCTCTTCTAGCAATCTCGTCAGTGCTTTTAAAATTGTTAATCACCTACTGCATATTTTCACATTTGATACACAATTATTATTTACAAGCAGTGTGAATTCATTAGCTTTATGAAACTGATAATTATTATGCATGAGTTGCTTCCTGTCCCCCAGGACTGAAATGAAAATGAGATACTGCATCTCTAAAGGCTTCCCTAAAAGGAACGTTCATAAGCAAATAGCATAACTAAACATTTGTTAAATTGGCACTAATGTACATTGAATTATGTCTTACCTAATTTGAAGAAAATCTTAGCAGAATTTGAAAGAAAAGATGACTCAGCTCCTTAATTTCCAGTGCCAGTCTAGAAGACCTACAGGTAGTGATGAGTTTTCTCAGATTGATTTTTTTTTTTGCCTGTGACTACAGACTTGTTGACAGCAGAAGTCCTTCTCATATTGCTCTTATGGTTACTAACATATTTCTTTTTATCAAAGCAACATGTTTCTCAGAGTTGTGTCAACTTTGAAAGTTTCTGACTGGAAAGTTTCTTCAGTTGGATGTTTTCTGAGGAGAGTAATACAGAGAGATCTAAATAAGAAACCTGTCTCTTTCCACACAGAATACATATTTTGACATGAATCTTTCATGAAAATAATTCATTATTTCCATCATTGAGCAAAAAAAAATGTGAGCTATCACAAACATTTTACAGCTACCTTTTCCAATGAATGGCCCTGTGATGACTGAGCAGGTAGTTAAAAATAAAACCTCGTAGAACAGTTGTCAATAAAATCACTGCTGGTACCCTCTTTACAGGTACCAAGAAAAAAAGTTTCATGTAACATGACTTAGTTTATATCTTAAAAAACAATATTCTCCCATTCTAGCTAAGATAAGTCACTACAGTCTGAGGAAGCTTGTATTACTTGCATGAGTCAAAGCTGGCTTCCAACTTTCAAAGCTTCTTTTACATATTTTTCCATTTCCCTTATCTTATGTTCAGCTATTGCAGCACAGGAATATATCTGCTGAGGTAATATAAATCTTGAAAGCCAGGACTAGTACCTCCCTAAGAAGGTTTAAGAGGAAAAGCCATTTAGCCATGATTTTACAAGCTGCACAGATGACTTAAGAAAATAGGGGAAATGGTGTTTCTGACTGCTCAGTAAAATTAGCAATTTTAAGTAGGCGTACTAACCTGGTTCTCTTATGAAGAATGTCTTCTGGCCTCATAATTGAACAGTGTGAACAAGACAGACAGGAATATTAGTCTAGCAGTCTCTGAGAGCATCTGTCAGCTCCCTGTCACATTCAAGCAAATACCAGCCATATCTCCTAGCCTACACCTTCCTGTGCCAGAAAGGAAACTCAAATGCAAGGGCTTGATGAGATATAGAGCATACCCCAGTTAGGTTCCCAGTCTTGATAAGCAGTGATTGTGGATTTGTAGGTCATCCACAGATGTCCTGAAGTCTATATAAAGCCTTTTCCTACTTTCATTTTCTTTCTGAAGTGTTTGCCTTACTCTTAGTGTAACACCCAGCATCATAAATATTAATGGATTACCATCATGGACACTTACTAACTTATTAATGATCACAATACAACCACACTCAACAATGCAGTGGAAGAGCAAAATAAATTCAGCATACAAATAAACATGCATTTTCAAAAAAAAAAAAAAAAAAAGGAAACAAGATAGAACTACTTAGTCACACACAAAAAAACTAATTTAAAAGACCAGTCCAAAAGCAAGCAAGACATCCAGATAAACTGGGTGCTGATAAAACAGGTGCACATATTGGCAACTGAATGGGTTGACAACTGACCCTTATTATATAAAACAATGTTCTAGGGTTAGTATTGCTAATCTTATTTCTAATGCTTCAATTACACACAAGCAGTATTAAAACTCATGCTTACACTGGTGACATTACACAGGCACAAGGTCATGCTAGCTGACCCATTCCTACAGCACTCATCACCTTCCTGGCCACCATCCACAACGTGTAGCAATGGCAGGGAAGTCATGCTCCTGCACGCTGCCTGATGGGTGGCTGGGAGAAGGTACACATGCACATGATGCTAGAGAACTATGTCTGATCCCCAGGGGACACTCTTACTGATGTAGACCAGGGTCCATACACACAGCTTCTCTGCCCATTGCTATAGCAAGCTCTTCTCTCCTCCCATCAGCAGTCAGTGCTGCCATCAGGTGTCCTCCAGGATCTTAAAAAGATCTTCAGCCAAACATCTGCCATGGACTGTGCTTCTGGTCTCGAGTCACCCAGTGAAGTAATTCCTCATTCATCTTACCATGATTTTATATGGCCATCCTCAGTGCCTAGCAAACCACACTCTTCTGCTATTAGTTTCAACCAACCACCATTAAGATCAATGGTTAATTTTCTTTTTTTTGTTACACCAAAACCTTACAGTTACCTTTCAGTTCTATTACCATCATTTTAAAGCTGTGGTTTACACATTTGTCTCTGGCAGACTTCAGACATAAAGGAATGACTAAGCAGCCTCTTCCACACAAACTTCTTGAGTACTGTGGGCAGTTCTGCACCTCAAGAAGAACGTCATGGTGTTAGAAAGGTACAGAGAAGGAGTAATTCCCTTACAGGGAGAGGTGAAAAAGGCTGAGACTCTTCCATCAGAGAGAAGGATGACAGGGTATGCTTGAGGGTTTGTAAAATCACAAGGGTGAGTGCGTGCAGAGCTATTTATTCAACAAGTCCACAACAGAACCAGCACTCAATGAATCTATTAGATCAGTTAAAAACGGTTAAAAGAAAAGATGTCTGTACACAGCAGCAAGCGAACTTCTCAAATTTGTTGCCTCAGGAAGCTGTTGGAGGCAGCAGTTTTAAAAAAGAATTAGACAAACTTAAAGACAACAGGTCCATAAACAGGTACTACAGTGAATAAGCAAAAACGTACCCTCTAATATCCTTAATGTAATAATTGTGGATTTACAATTTCTTCAATATTGAGAACGTATAAGTTCTTACAAGCTCTTATCATTCTTATTCTGTTCTTACAAGTTTTTATAAGGTTTTCAAGACCTGGTTGGATAAAGCCCTGAGTAACCTGGTCTGACCTCATAGCTGAGGGTGCTTTGAGTAGGAAGTTGCACTTAAGGCTTCATGAGGCCCCTTCCAGCCTGAAATATCGTATGAACTTATGATTGCAATAAGTTTAAGAATTCAGGAAAAATAAAACTGATAGCTTTCTAGTGCCAGTAATCTCTTCAACAGAAAGGCCTCATCACAGGAAAAAGTACAGCTATATTGAAAAGCAGAAAAATAAAATTCTGCTACAATGTTTAGCACATATTAAAGTTAATGGGGCATATTTTGAAACAGCTTAAAAGTCCATTCATCCCCACTGTTATAGTTAAAATGGGCAGAGGATCAGTCGTAACTTGGTGAGATTTCAGGTGCCTACCTGGAGGGCAAATCTTAGCCCACAGAACTGTTCCCTTTTTCATTTGGAAGGAAAACAGTTGAGCTTGCTTGCTTAACAATAGCTTCATTAATAAAGCTCTAAAGTGAGAAACTTGCTTGTGCACTGATCCAAGGGTAATGTAAATGGAGAAACCAGGCAGCCCATGAAATAAAACTCTCTTTCACATATTGTGTAAGCAGGATTCATAAAGGACTATCACTCTTGTTTTCCAGTGAAGGGTTGAGATAATTCTGCTTTGCCTCACACTTGCTTTTTTCCCTCCCTCCTCATCTTCATATTGAAGAGGAAAGTTAAAGCAGCATGTTTTATTTTTTTTTTATTTTTCATGAATATTGCCAAGTAAAAGATAAAATCCCTATAAATTATTTCACCTTTGGCCAATCAGTGGTCCTTATTATAATGGAAAGTGATATGGTGATTGTTAAATTAAAACTTCATTACAGTATAGCTGTAACCAATATTGCAACAGCAGTAATAATTAAATCCTTTCAATTCAGTTACAAATTTTAATGAAAAATCTGTAGGGAAGATAGACAGGATAATTTTGGCTCTCTTAGCATTGAAAACTAATCGAAAGAGATAATTCTCAGAAAAAAATATATCTTAAGCAAACTATTCAATTTATGTTTTAAAATATATTGGATAATTTACTTTCAGACATAGAGCTGCATTCCCATATTCAGTCATAAAAAAACCTCACATAACAGCCTAAATATCACTGAAAGTGAACAAGAATCAGCTTGCTTTCCTTATTTTGACAACGTTTTTTGCTATACTGGCACTTTACATTTGAAATGTACAACTTGTGAAAAAACTACAGACAATTCGTATAACAAAAACCAAACCAGCATATGTCAGTAACATCTTTTTTTTTTTCAAATTGAATAACTCATGCTATTTAACTTCCTATATTATTCACAACAATCATGACTATAGTTTACTGACAGACACGAAACTCTTTACTCTGTATAACAGCAACCTTTTAAAAAGTTCCAGATATAGGCATTGTAGAGTTAGGAGTTAGCATTTCCAGTCATTCCTCTGCTTACAACCCCTGCACCAGAGGAAGCAAAAGCCCATGGAAAAATTACAGACACATACTCGTAATTATTAGCAACTTATCCTCCTGGCAAATTTAACTAATGTTCCAGAGACCACCACGCACAAGTACTTTACAAGGAACAGTGATACTCAAAATCACAGCTAAAATAAATGAAGAAATAGTAGATGATAGATAAAAATACATATTGCTTAACACATATAATGATGTACTATTGACCTAGTCTGATGATCTTTCACCCATACTGATGTAAATTTGTCATTGCTGGCAGACAAGCACAGGGAAAATACATGTACCTGCAGGGAAAGCCAAAAAACAGCCTCTCTGATTCCCTTAATTTTAGATAAATCAGCTATTTTTCTGCTTCTCATTCTAGATGTTGTTCGCCTGGGGGCTTCCTGAGCTTGTAGTAGGAATTTGTAAAATATGAAAGAGGTTCTAGAAAAATCCAAAGCTACTTCCTCTCCTTTCCAAGCCCATTCAGGCATCCTCACACATGGATTTGACTGTTGCTATTGCCACATTCAGTTTGGAAAATGGCATCCCACGCCTACCTTACAGTAAAATGATAGAAAGTGACGTGCATATTATCAGCTTAAATGGTTTTACTGAACTTAGTAGTTACAGTCACATCAATAGTCATATTGCTGACAAGGACTCGGTAGTATAATTCAGTGTGTCTCATGAGGAATGAAGGGGAAAAGATTTCATTTTCCCCTTCTCTGCCTGAGTCTTTAAGAAAAGCTAGATTTCATCCTAATGCTATGCAGCAGCCCACAATTTACTCCAGCCACAAGGAACTTCACATTATTCAGCTACTTTCTATTAAGCTCTAGTGTGAGTTGGGGTCAAAGCAATACTGGATGATAGAGAAAAAAACCTATGGATTCTCTCAAATCCAAATATAATATCTCAAATTCTCTCAGATTTTGAATACCAGCATCTGCCTTTACCATGTCAATAGGTCAATGTAAAAGGTTCATGACTGAAACATTCATATTAACTATTTTATTTCCCCTGGGAGTGAGTCACAAGCTGGTGGTGAAAACTGGTGTCTTTCTATTGATTTTAATGGAGCCATGCCAGCTGGAACCACCTAAAAATTTCATGCCTTATCTCAAATTCCACACTTCATATGACTTAATTCATAAACAAAGTGAAACCTTGTGGGAAGAGGCCATGTCTCTCTGCTGCACTGTCTCATTACTAACACTTACAGAAGATTAGATTTTAGAATTCATGAGCTGCTTAGTACTTCAGAAAGAAACAAAGCTAAAACAGTAATGCAAAAAAAACAAAGCTGGTTTTATTACCTGGCTTGCATGTGTATTGCGCATTCAGCATCTTGGCTTCTCAGCCCAAAAGCACAGAAATAAACAGATGGCAAATAAAATTCTTAAAGCATCTTTGAAATACTATTGTTACATCCAAAAAAGATATATTTCCCAAGGTCACCTATGTCATAAAACATTAAAGAGGAGTGAAGAAATAACTTGAAAGAACCTGTAACTAAGCTCTCAAAGTATAGCAGCCCAAATTCTACACTTCATTTTTAGATAAACTCCAGATTTTGTAGGATCAGTTTGAACTAAATATTTTGCCTGGACTGTAATTGCTCTGATTTCTGTTGTTTAATGAGGTAGAGAAATCTGGGCTCTGTGTGTGTATTTTTTTAATGTCTTTTTTTTTTTTCCAGTTATGACTATTCATTAAGAATTTATTATTATGGAAAGCCTTTATATTTGAGACAGATCTTAGATGTGTATCTAAGAGGCATTTAAATTCCATAGCACTGAAACATCTAATTTTACTTGCTTGCTTCCCTTAACAAAATCTATACCTCTGACTTAGCTTCCCAAATTCAATTTAAGAAGTACAGGGACAAAGAGTTGTCTCAAAACCACAAAAATCACAAAGTACAGCTGGAAGCCAACCCCATATAATGTTTCTAAAGTGGACAAGACAGTGAAAAAGATACTCTGTAGCCTAGAGCACAGGCTACAGGGAGGGATAAAATTTCAGGCCATATCCTGACTACTTGAAGTAAAATCTATGCACAGCCTTTGGACTCAACATTCTTGTCTAAAGCCACACTTCATTACAGCTGTATTGGGTTTGCATGCAGGGTTTTGGTAGTGGGGGCTACAGGGGTGGCTTCTGTGAGAATCTACTAGAGGTGTCCCCTATGTCCAATAGAGCCAATGCCAGCCGGCTCCAAGACGGACCCACTGCTGGCCGAGGCCAAGCCCATCAGCAATGGTGGTAGCGCCTCTGGGATAACGTATTTAAGAAGGGGAAGGGGGAAAGAAAGCCTGTGGCAGCAGCAGTCAGAAGACAGGAGTGAGAATATGTGAGAGGAACAACTGCAGACACCAAGGTCAGTGAGGAAGGAGGGGCAGGAGGTGCTCCAGGTGCCAGAGCAGAGATTCCCCTGCAGCCCCTGGTGAAGACCATGGTGAGGCAGGCTGTCTCCCCGCAGCCCATGGAGGTTAATGGTGGAGCAGATATCCACCTGCAGCCCGTGGAGGACCCCACGCCGGAGCAGGTGGATGCCTCCAAAGGAGGCTGGAACCCCATGGGAAGCCCATGCTGGAGCAGGCTTCTGGCAGAACCTGTGGAGAGAGGAGCCCACGCTGGAGCAGGTTTGCTGGCAGGACTTGTGACCCCATGGGGGACCCACGCTGGAGCAGTCTGTTCCTGAAGGACTGCACCCCGTGGAAGGCACCCACGCTGGAGCAGCTCATGAAAAACTGTAGCCCATGGGGAAAGACTCACATTGGAGAAGTTCATGGAGAACTGTCTCCTGTGGGAGGGACCCCACGCTGGAGGAGCGGAAGAGCATGAGGAGTCCTCCCCTTGAGGAGGAAGGAGCAGCAGAAACGTGTGATGAACTGACCGCAACCCCCTGCGCCGCTTGGGGTGGGGGAAGAGGTAGAGAAAAATCAGGAGTGAAGTCGAGCCTGGGAAAAAGGGAGGGGTGGGGGGAAGGTGTTTTTAAGATTTGGTTTTATTTCTCATTACCCTACTCTGATTTGATTGGTAATAAATTAAACTAATTTCCCCAAGTCGAGTCTGTTTTGCCCATAACAGTAATTGGCGAGTGATCTCTCCATGTCCTTACCTCCACCCAACAAGCCTTTCAGTATATTTTCTCTCCCCTATCCAGCTGAGGAGGGCAGTGATAGAGCAGCTTTGGTACCTGTCATCCAGCCAGGGTCAACCCACCACAACAGCAAACACTCAAGCTTAAGGGTGCAGACTTATGTTTACTTCTCTCCAACTCTTCTCTTTCCCTATATCTTCTCTCCATCCCTTATGCTTTTCCCTCTTCCCCTTCCACACACACTTAGGAACTCAGGCTACAAAGCAGCCATCATCTAAGGCCACTTCCACCAAGTTAATAAGATAGGTACAGAGCTGGTATACAGCTAGATATACAGCTGATATACAGAGTGCAGAATTCTTCAGTGTCTGGTCCACAAGTTGTAAAACACCCCTCAATGCACAAAACACGCCTCAGCATCTGACCACAGAATAGGGCCTTTAATATAGAAGATCAAAAGCCTTTAAAATGAAAACATGCCAGAGGAGGAAGCCTGCAGTGATTAGGGATGCTGCCTACATCTTGAGATTAAGCAACAGAATGGAACTTTTTGGTGAAAATACCCAGAGGATCCCTGAAACAATATCATATAAAACACTACAGAGTAAAACAGTCTGGCATAAGGGAAAATGCTTTCTTTTCCCTAAATCTGGCCATAGGTTTAATCTAGGGCAGCGAATTAGAGACTGCCACACAAACCAGCTACAGGCAACTAAAGGGTTTCTCAACGTGACTGGAATGACAGCCTTTCCATGGCATCTGTCCTTGCCGACCCCTAGTGTAGCTCAGAGGAAAGTGGCGCAAGCCCTTACCCCAGCCACCACCCCAGCACTTCTCCCCAAACCAAATCACATATCAAAGGAGAGGATATTCTTTCTAGCTGGGTCAGAAACCTTTAAAGACAGCAGTAATTGAATACAACACTGATATGGAACAAGAAAATAAAAAACAGTGATCTTATCTCCTTTCAATTTCTGTTTGGTACTCAAATGCAGGGTCTGGAGCAAGTTACACTGTGCCTTCCAAAGTAATGACGATGAAGAAAGAGAAAAGGAGGGAATAAAAAACATTAATTGCTCAACTTGCCATTACAGTCAAGAAATGACCATATATCCATCTAAAATGCCATTTCCTCCAGAATAATATGGCAGCACTGATCACTGTGTTTCAAAAAATGTGTTAAAGAACTGGCAGAGGTTCAGAAAAGGAAGTTCAAATCTCAGAGAAAGATTTGAAGAAATTATCAAAGAGATGAAAAAATGAACAAAAAGGTTGGAATTGTTTTACTTAAAAAGGTGATAGAAAAAGTTGTTTGGTTTTTTTTAGCATGTATACCAATCACAATAAAAACATATGCACTGATAGTCTGGAAATGGTTGGGAGCTTCTGATGTCCATTTCTTATAATTAGCAGACAGGGTACAAAATGCAATTAAAGGGTGGTAAATTAATCATAAATATTTTTTCTTCCACATAGCAGAATAGAAGTCACTGTTCCTGGAAGCTGCCGAGGCCAAGAACTCAGAGGCAAAAAGAACATATGTAGTTGATGAATATCCTGAATTCTTACATGTATCAATAATCTTTATTTTGGAATATATATAAAACCTCAGGTCTAAGGGTAAAAGATTTGTATCCAGGAGAAGTCAGCTTAAGACCTAAAGGAACAGAAAGGAAAAAAAATATAAAATTGTAAATTATTCTAGATTAACCAAGCCAGAAATTCTCACTTTTTTTTTCCCCTGTAGCTACAAATACAGTAAACAATATCCTTCTTATGGTCAGAATGAAAATACTGGACTAGATAAACCTCTGGTCTAGTCCAGTATGGCAATTTCTAAGACAGAAAGGAGATTAAAATTATCTAGAAAATAAGACTGACATTACATTTTTGGACAGAAATAGATCAATAGCAACAATAGTATCTTTCAAGTAATCCTACTGGTTAGATATGCAGGTAAACTGAATACTATTGTTTGTGTGACGTTTAATTTTTTTATTAAGCAATGTTTTTTATGTGATTTTATTCTTGCACTTTCAGGTATGATTTTTTTTGCATTTGAGTTCAACCATGCATCATATACTTTATCTTTACCTTAGCTCTACTGCGATACCAACTTTATCCTAAAAAGCAGCTTGCTGCATGATTAGGTAAATAATAAAGTATGGTGCATACTTTATTGCACATACTCGTCTATACATCGCAGATATTAGGCATTTCATTGTTTTAATGGCAGTATAGCTATTGAATAAAAACCAAAGAGATGTCTTCTGGTAGGTAAAGGAAACATTTATGGCCTCACTTCCAAAAGTTATATCCCAATAAATATGAAGAATAAGAGAATAAACTGTCGTGAATTCCACAGTCATTTGCTGATGTTACAGTATGCCTGTGATAAACAAGGCTAACTAGACTGTTGAAAACACTATTTTTGTACTCTTCACAATTTTGTGCTTTTATACACTGATTCATTTTAATGAAGTGTAAATTTAAAGTCTTATTTTTCCATTTGCTAGTACATTACTAGAGTATTTTTCATGTTCATCATAACTCTTTATTTTCTTTGTCATTTAAACATTCATTCTTCATCAATATATCTGTTTTTCATCAGCAAGTTTTTTTAATGTATTTTGCTTATATGCATCCAAACTAGTTTTGCTATTAAAAAAGACATAAAATAAACCCAAATGCACGAAATTTCCTAACATTTTTGAAAACTGCTTTTATTCTTATTCAGTCACTCCAAAACATATACCAGCATCATTCCTTGGATGATTAGAAATTTCAGAAAAAGTTCTAAGCCTGCCTGCAAAGAATTGCATAGTCAAATGGTCTTTCACATGCAAAAATGTATCAGACACTATGTACTGTATTGCAGTCACCATGTACCCCAATTAGAGCTTATTATCCCTGAATTACAGTTAGTTTCTTAAATGGCAGGAAAAAATATCAACTGTTAGTGAGATGTTTATATATCCTGCAACATCTTATGAAATGAAGCCTTTGATTTTTTTTAAAAAAAAAAAAAAGAGGAAAAGAATGGTTGCAAGAATATCATCATGAAACTTTATTCTTTATAGATTCTATTTGAAACTAACTAAAGTGAAACATTCTTCCCATGCAGCTCTGTTGGCATACGATCACAATCTTTCTTACATTAACTTTTAAGCAGGTACAGCTTCGACTTTATATCATGCTGTATTTCTGAATGTTTGGTAAAGTGGCCTCAATGCTTTTTTTTCCTTAATGGAATATTATAAAGCTTTGATTTCAAAAACACAAATACAGAACACCTAATGGCTTATTTTCGTTTCATTTTTTTGGGGAAGCAAAGCAATGTCCCAGACTTGATATGGGATTAGAAAGAGAAGCATTTTCTCACTTTTTCCCCTGTTAATTTACAAACTAAAAAAAAATTACCTATAACATTTACAAAATGTTTATTAAATTATTAAATGTTAATTTTTACAATTAAACATTTTAAAGGGTTTAATTTAAAATGTAATTCAATTTTATGCATTATTTCTGCTAGTCTTTAGAAAATTAAACCTGGGAAATCGTACTCAGATATATTTCTTTACTAATATTTTAAAATGTTTTTCTATACATGTGGTAATAATTCTGCATTGTATTCATTGAATTTGTCCAGAATGCCACCATGTATAATCTCTGGATAAGCATGTGAGTTTCAAAGGGCTCTTCAGAATTAATTTGGTCACACTCACACATGAGAGTTAGAGAGCAGCGAAAGGATGAGAGCATGACAGCAGCTGCTGTCTCACAGTAGCTGTAACTGAGTCCAGATTGCACTACTGAGAAAATCTTGATTTCACTCTGATCAGTGACAAAATTTTCACTTTAGTGATGAGACCACAGAGTCTTTATCAGTGTAACATACATATCACACAGAGTGGCATAATATGTAAATTACTTAAATTGGGTTTGTTCTATGTTTTGTTCAAATTATGTTAAAAATTATTTCAAAGATATCTTTCTAAAGATCACTACCTCTCTTTCCTAAAACAATTTTTTCAGCAGCTCCCTTTTTTCTCCTGTGTGTTTCTGCTTTTATTTGTTAAATAGTATTTCTGCCACTGAGTTGCAGTCTCCATTGGCAGACCTTCCTGAGACCTTATTTTTCACCCACATTACCCTTTAAATGCACCATGCAAAGTATAAGCCAAATCTAGGCAGCTGACACATTTCTGCAACTGTAAAAGAAGTATGCCCAGCACAAAAATGAATAACTTGGAAATGAACTACAACCACTTCTTTTCTACTTCCATTCTAAAACATACAATCTACAGGAGAATGTAACTCAGCAATTCAGATACACAGGAATTAATAGAGCTCAGGACACTCCCATACTATCAGGATTTTAAGTCAGAATACTCAGCATTGTGGTTTTTTAAGCTAAACCTTTTTACTATGCACTTGAGCCAGATTAGGAACATCCAAATTTGTGTTACTACATCACAGGTAACCCAAGAGAGGATGAGATTTTCTTTGCTGTCGGACTACACTGGTGTGCCTGCTTCGCTCAGCACCAAAGCACCCCTGCATCACATTCAAAAAGAACAAGATCCCTCTGAGGAAGCTGGGCAATGGTTTCTCACAATCTGCAGAGAGAAAGAAGCTTTTCTGCCACCACAGAAGTCTCAAAGGGCTTTCAAATTTTGCAAACACATCTTCTGATCACTCCTGCTACAGATACGGAGAAGAGCTATAGATCTGACAGAGAAATAGATACTATGGGAGAGAAGAACTAGCCTTTTAGCCTATCAAAAGTCAAGTCCAAGGCTTGATATGATTGCCCTCTGCAGATATATCAAGGCAATGTATCAAAAAGAGAGAAATGCTATTTCATATCAAGGGCAATGCGGCACAAGAAAAAATGAGTATAAATTGGGCATGAAGAATTGAAATTATTCTGGAAATTCAAAGCAAGTGCCTTGTTACCGGTCACTGTTCTGAAATACTGGGAAGCCCAAACTTCAAACTGCTTTTAATGTGGACTTTAATAAATTGATTAATAGCATTGCATGATGCAATTTCTTGTAATATTAAAAAAAAAAAAGAAAGAAAAAAAGAAGCCATGCTTAGCTAACCAGGATATAAATAGGAACATCTGATATTTCATTGTTTGCCTCACAAACCGCAATGATTAAAGTCACTGATTCAGGCACCTTTACAGCCAAGCTGATCATCGTACTTGCTTAAGACACCAATGCTGCAATTCATTTGTCAGTGTTCCTATTCTGATGTGCATCATCTCCACCTTTTCAAGGAGCAAATATGGAGCACAAGAAGAAGATTCACATTTCCATTCTGCTATCAATAACTGCCAAGTAATACAAGAAACTACCCATACCTTACTTTATAGTTATAAAAGCCTATAAAGGTAAAAAAAGTAGTACTAGGTCACTCATTTTCTACACGTAAGTGGATTTTTTTTTTCCCCACTGAGAATTCTTATGAGAAGGAAATACTAGATCTTACCATCTTTTATGGTAATGCAGTATAGATTTGGAGTCTTGAGGAATTCAATTTAAAACAGCAAGAGTTTTTTTTTACAGAAAGCTTTTTTTGCAAGTGTATCACTCCAAGCCTTGTCTTCTAATGGGATCTTGGAAATTGTCTTTTCAACTGAGTATGAAGTAATTATATGTTGTCTTAGTTTTAACAACAACATTTTATACAAAAGTTGAAACAACACTGTGGGAAATGTGCCATTTTTCTCAAATTCCCTAGGACATTTCTACAAGGTAACTGCACAGCATCATATGAAAATAATTATTCTTCAATGATTACATTTTGGTCCCATTGCAATTTGATTGCACTTTGTGATAAACATTCACTTCTTTATAACACTGAGTTTATTCACCATTTCAGACATACCATGGTCAAAAATATGGTATGTATTATCAATATTGGAATGACTACATAGATTTGGGGGTCAATCATTCTCAATCATCTGCTTCAATGATCATATCATAAAAGAAATTGGAGATAGTTTGGTGATCAATGGGTAGACAAAACTAATTAAATGAGAAAGAAATTTCAGTAAAGCATGTAAAATTGAATTCAGAAGGGAAACATGTTTAAGGTTGTCTATAAAATGAAAGTATAGGCATATATCAAGCATTGTTAGAGACAGTGAATTAATCGATTGTGCTAATCACATCCAGAGGAAAATGACCTAAATAGGTAATTAAACTATACTGGACACAGAGCATTGCACTATGTTTATTGGCTCAGTACTCACTATCTTATTGGTCTTTAGCCATGAGACAGCCTTTGCTTTTAGCACCTGTAAAATTGCCATTTTAGAAATCACAGCATACAGTTATAATGATCCAGAGAGATGAAAACAAACAAATGTATGATTAAACAGGGAAATCTTACACACGGAAAATAATGGAAACATCTCTGTTCAATAGCTTATGCCTATACAGATGCTCTAACCCAGAGGAATAATTACATTGACATAAGTTATGTAAACTTAAAGGCAACAGGACAGGCATATAGAAGCAGAGATTTCTAAAATTTTGTAATTATATAGGAAAAAAACTTCTGAAAAGAAAATAGATTTTCAAATCTGTGGACCAAATCTAGAAAGAGACAAATTGGTAACTCATATTAAAAGCTCTGAAAAATGAGACACATTATAATTGTTACCCAAATTGTATAATCTTCATGCAAATTCATAATCTAGCTTTGAAATTGGCATTCACTGGCAGTGAGACAAGTAGTAATTATCTATAATGCTTTCTGACAAGTGGGAGCATTAAAACCACTAGATGCCACTTAGTTTTTATTCTCTAGGTCACACAATATTAAAAAAACTCTGTTTTTCCAGCAAGTTTGAAATACATGACAGCACCTCTTTGATGCATATCTGTAAAGGTAACGTACATTTGATAGAACATTAAATGTGCCTTTTGAATCTATTCATTCTTAAGAATTACTGATTTTACAGCTGAGATGCCTTTCAGCCTATCACCAACTCTGATCTTTATGTTTTCTTTTGCTTGGTTTGGGGGAATATGGGTTGAATTCAATACGTCTGATATAAGACACTTGTCATCAAAAACTATCTTAATTTTTCCTTTAAGGTACATAAAAAGTGAGATTTTTGGGTTTTTGAGTCAGTGGCAATATTGCCATTGATCTTAATGGGGACTGGAAAAAGGAGTGTCATTGACTACACTCTTTTAAGAAAGAGGAAAAAAAAATACACAAAATCCATAAAGTATTGACAAGTTCTATATTGATGAAGGAATACGTGCTTCACACACAAAGAAAAAACAAATTAGCTTCAACATCTCAACTGGATCAAGTTTTCAGTAATGATTATCTCCAACCTAGTTTTATGCAGTGGATAATGGAACTGGGTCTCAGTATCCTGTTTTGGATCCTTGGCTTAAAGATTTCAAACACACAAATGTCTGAAATCAGTGCAATTCCTTAGTGATAAAGGGGTTTTTTGTACTGAGAGAGCTAAGTATCATTAGCACTTACCACCAATACTTACATAAGAGTTTTCAGTGTTCAAGGGCATGCTGGCAACTGTTTCAAGTGATTTGTAATAGTTAGGCATACTGCATTAGAAAAAAAATTCTGACGAGATGGCACCAGGAAAAAAAAAAAAAAAAGGGGGGGGGGGGTAAGTACAGTAAAGATTACAGAAATTCAAAATAAAATATTCAACTATACAAAGAATATATTTAAATCATAGAAGCCTATGAAAAAGAGAACTGTAAAGCACCTGGCAATTGTATAGCAAAAATTTATCTCTGCAGACACAAGTCTGTGCATTTCTCTTAGTGCTAAATTTTACCTGTGGAAAAAAAATTGAGATTCAGTTAAAAATACCTTTTTTCAAGATTGAAAAATAAGTCAAGTATCCCAGCTGATAACTGAGCCAGAAAAAAAGAAAAAAAAACAACCACCCCACCCTCCCCCCCCCCCCAAAAAAAAGTAATTTTGTATAGCCTAAGAATCCTGTTTCTTAATGAGTCTCTAGATGTATTTTGGAATGAAACAATCTTTTAGAACCACTGGTGTAAGTAATAAAGCAATATACCTTCCATCAGCAGCCCAGAATATGTCTGACTTTTTTCCCCTCTTCTTTCCCTGTCTTAAAGCTAATGGAGTAAATGCTCCAGCTTTTCTGGGAGCCCCTTTATTGTATTAACAGCCAGGATAACATCAGGAGAAAAAATACAGCAGTAATAGCAGCATTGCTGTCTTGAGATGCAAACGGATTTGAAAGAGGGGTGTTTCTTGTTATGGAAGAAACATGGGCGCAGTGCTCCTCCTCTGTGGTACAATCTGACTTCATCAATGTTACATCTCTTTCAGCTGAGGATTAAGCTACAACAGAATTTCTCTCTTTAGCCAACCTTTTTCTCTCTCTTCCATCTCCTACCTCCATCTACACAAAAGGTGCTAATCAAGCAACTGACAGAACTCTAAATGAAGAGAACAAAAGATTTAAAGAATAATACATTGATCTGCTCCCTCCTATCAAAGCTTTGGCTAATTTTATACCGTTTGACTTCTTGTAGGTAGAAATCACATTCCCCTTTTTATCTAACCTAGGAAAGTGATGTTATATATTCATATACACGTATCACTTCACAAGGATCTCAAAGGTCTTTACAAATTGAATGTATACCATATAAGAATCTTTTCACACACCCAAGAATTGCAGTTAGTTCTAGGGTACATTGCAGGGACTATAATGATTTTACACAATAGTTTATAATAGGAATTAAAGATTGCATCCATTTGGAACTGCAGGTGAAATTAGGTAAGGAGAAAGTAATTACCCAAACTGGAATTTGAATAGAGTGCTAACAACTCTATTCTTGCAGAACCATACTGACATTCTTTTGGTTTTGTCACTCATGTGAAAGACATAATCACCTCTATAATATTGAGCCCCTTACTCACTGCTGGGCCACAGATTCAGAATTGACTCAAATGAGTAGTTTTTTTAAAAAAACCTACCACTTGATTTTCTTTCTGGTTTTACCAGGAGGAAACCAGCCTCTTTGATCACGTTCTTTTGTTCAGGAACCAGCCTGTTTGATTACACAACTGAAAAAATACAGCCCAAAATGGTTTTTGCCGATGGAAAAGGCATTTCAGATGCATTTCAGTGGCTGAGCCCAGTTCTCTGTAGCAGCACTAACATTATTTTCTTTGTCTTCAGAACAATCCCAGGAGCAAACGCTCTTTGTACGTATAGCACAGGAGGAAAGACATGACTTATATGTCTGTATTGTCTTTTAGGGTTGTCATAGGATTGCTGTTAACTGCAGACTCATGGCCTGACAGCGTGCGCTGAAAATCCAGGATCAGGTGAAGGAGTGGGGTTCAGGTTCTTCATGCACCTAATCAGATTAGTACATGTCCAGTTTGGCAAGGTAGAGAACAGGAGGATTGCTCTGCCTAAGCACTGCAAACTCTCCGTACTCCCTATGAATTTCCGTATTTTTTATGTGCAAGAAATTAGTTGTGATTTTCCTACAAACACTAACTGTAATTTAAAAGACATCAAATTTCCACCAAATAAATCAAAACTTTGTTTAGTTTTGTTTTATTTTTGCCTTTATGTGAACTCAAGAGTCAGTCTTCTCATCCAGAAGCAGTCTTTGGTGCTGATGGATCCTATATCAGAACTTTACATGTACATTTCACAGAATGTTAAAATCACATAAGTTTTTGTCTGTCACTGAGAAAGCCATAATTGTAGTTAAGCTTGAAATTAACAAAATCTTTAAGCCTTACCAGTAATTATGCTGAAAAAAGCTTCTTATTGTGGTGGTAATAAACGAGACCACAAAAGACCCAGACATGCTTTTTCAGTTCCCTTCTGGCAGTTATTCTGTCTGAATTAGATATATCCACTGCAAATATCCTATATATTATAAGAAATACTGAAAGGAAACTACAGCCTGAATACAGACAGCATATGTGATTTAGAGACAGGCCTTCCAAGAATAGAGTACCAAATAACCGGAGCTTCTACATCATGCTTCAATTCGTGTTGAAACAGAGGGCAATACTTACCCTATCATCTATTCATAGGAAGTGAAGACAAATATATCTATGTCCCTGAACTGTTTCTGAAGACTTAAGAACAGCTGCAGAGGAAGTCAGAAATAGAAGGAGTTTGTCAACTTTCTCATTAACCAAAACCAGAAGACACGTGTTTCCAAGGAGGTAATACATATCGGAAAGAAATGTACTGACATTCAGCAGCAGCAGATCTCTACTCATTTCTATTCATCCCATCTTCTGATGGGATTGTCTCACCATGAAGAAGCTGTAATCCACTCCTTTACTTAGTGGGATGTAGGACCCAGCAGATGCCCTTTGTCTCTGTCGTGCCAGGTTGCACGGGCACTTTGAAGCTGGTGCAGAGAAGGCCCCCAAAGGAACTGTGTGCCCAGGGATTCACCTCTCCTGGTGAATTTTTAGACCTAATTAGGATGGAGGATGGAGCATAGAATAGAAGAGAGACTGTTATGAGTTATTATAACTTTATAATAGTTGCTTCTGCTTCTGCTTTTCATAACATATAACATGAGACACTCGGCATTAGAGTATTATTCAACTTTCCTGTACAAGACTTAGGATCAATATTACAGCAATCCAAAGAATCTATAACTATCTACCTCTGCTATTGTCCTTCAAGATTTTTACATATTTTCCAATCATCACATTAAACTAACCTATTAACTTGATCAGTTTTGTTACAAGTACTTTTCTTGCCACTTTCCCACTGCCTTGACACACTTCTAAAAGAATAGGGCAAAACTAACAAAAAGCTATACATAAAATCTAATCAGCCTTTCACTGAGAGTTCAAATTATTTTAAGATGTAGTATAGGACTATCTGAGTCAGGCTCTTGACCCACTTCACCTAATTGTTCCCACTGAAATCAGAAGTAAAATTCCCACTGACTTCTTAAGGAGTGGAATTAGTCCAATGCTAAGCAGTTTTAGCAGATTAACTACAATGGCACCTTTCCTCCCATATTCTCCATTTTTTCTATTCCAACTGCTCTCCTGCACTTTCTTTTTGTTAGTATGATTTGTGTTCTCTGACCTACATCAGTTTAGTGTTATTTCACTTGGACTGTTCCTAATCTAGCCTGAGTTTTTAATCCATGTCTAAATTTATATTCAGATGTTAAACGTCAATACATGACTGCGCATGATGAGGGGTTTATTTTAAAGTTGTTATCTTCAGTGTCTTGCTTGTACTCTCATCTCCTCATTTAAAAAGTAAATTAGAGTAATTAGCAAGCAACACCCATATGGAATTTACTTGTGACTGACAGGTGAATTGTGCAACTTAATGATGGGTGAACTGATACAAAATGGATAAGAGAGAAGACTATCAATTTTTGTTCCCTAGGATTAGTGTATCATCAGTGTATACATACTCTGTAAGAGGAACAGCTCGATCCTGGTTTAAAAGATTTTTCTGTTAAATAGAACATGCTAAATAATTCTAACTAATCTAATATTCAGAAGATTAGCTCCCTAGTATGGATTTCTGAACTATGCCATACATTCATCTTACCTAGGAAATGTTACTACTGAAATCTTTCTTCAACTTCCTGCTTTCTGTCTTTTCAATTTAGAATTGTGATACTTCCAGTTAAAAAAGGTCTTCATTTTCCTGGTGCTTTTGATTCTGGACTGTCCAGATATAAACCTTAATACAGCACAACTTAATTAATTTCCTTGTTTCAGTTTTAGGTTCACATTTTCCAAGAAGCAAAAACCTCCACGTTTTGGGCTTCACTTCATAAATGCAAATGACTCTTTTAGAAAATGTTAGGCTGAATGCAAGGAAAGTAATTTTTCTTTACAATTACAATAGAAGTCTCATATGTGCAGTATACTAATCTCCACTTCATTACACAACTGCAGTTATATAAAGTGCTTTACACCCAGAAAAACAATAATTTGGATGTGATTTCATGCAACAGAACAATTGTGTCTACAAGACATTTTATATTTAGAATAAGTGGATTCTAAATGGGTTTAATTTTGAAGCTACAACTAGAAGAGCTGCTGTTTAAATATTTTTTCCTAACCAAAAATCTGTACTACATATCCCTTTTGTATCTAACGTATAGTAACTGAAATTAAAGTTTTATGTAGAATGCTTGTTATATTCTATCACCTCTTGTTCACAGTAAGTATAGTCAAGGTACAGAGTGAGATGGATCACTCTTGCCTTCAGACCCAGCAAATAAATAGAGTTCTGCAACTGACAAGAGAAGTATTGGTACTTGCCAGAACTAACCCTAGCAATTTTCTGTGGATCTACTGGGAGTCAAAAATAAAGTCCTCCATAGACAAGTAATTTCCAGAGTTAGTGTAAGATTTGGGAAGAATTAGGAAAAAGATTCTCTGAGATATACTCAAGTGGGACATTGTAAGATGTGTTAGAGTGAAATCTATGGCTACAGAGTGAAAAATCAGATACTTATTCTAAGACAAAGCTAAACTGGATTCACATTACAGATTTTTTCCTAACATTCTTTATCACACTTGAGGCCAGAGCTGAGTGATGCACACTTAAAAGGCAAAATTCAGAGCACAAGAGATAGACACATATAATGGATCTGTCTCAAAGTCTGTATCAGAGATTTTAAGATAGATTTGTATCATAAAGTTTCAAATTAACTAGAGATAGCTTCCTCTAAGATTTTAAACTCAAGAGAAAAAAATAGGGTTTTGTAACTATTAAAGTAATTCTACAGCAATGTAGTAGACCAAGGTTGATTTCTTTTTTTTAAAATTATTACTAGCTCTGTATTTGTCGGCCTTATTAACATGCTGGGAAAAAAACATCTTGAATGCTAGAGAGCTTTTTAAAAATCAGAAGCTTTTGAGAATGGCATTAAATCCTCTGACAGCTTCTGTGTTTGCCTTTTGGTATTTTTCTTTTAAAATTATTCTCTTTCAAATCTGGATGAAAATTGAAAGACCTAATTATTGAACATGAGGCTAACATGGGGCAAGAAAGAAGTGAAGAGAACTGAAGCTGACAGACCCTTTGGTAAGTAAGCTCAAAGAAGGCAGAAAATAAGGATACACTACCACACAGACAAAAGGCTATCTGCTTTCAAAGTCTTCTCAATAGGTTGATATAAGTGGTGCACCTTTTTCATCAGCCTTCTCCGGAGGGTGCAAACCGAGAAAGGAAAGATTAAAAAGCTATATTGCTATCTAAATAGCCCGGCGTTATTATATTTTGGGGGAATCTTCAGGATCTGTGCTGACTGAGTACTGTTAAAGAAATCACAGGAAACCAGAAGGGTAGAGCTGTTGAGAAAAGCAGATCTTTTAAAACTTATGATGATCATCAGTGTCCACTGTGAGTGCCTTTTGCTGTTGCTACCGCAAAACATGATACTGCTGGCGGTTATGTCAAACATACACTCAATGAGAAAATGTCCACAGAGAATGGGACTGTGGTCTTCGGCAGTTTTGCTGGGGGCCTGTGGTCACTCGTAGGCATGTAGATCACAGTAGGTCAGTAATCAAAAGTCAAATTGTCACTGAAGACTAGTTCAGGAAGACAATCTTGTTGATTATTGCTGTTTAACTGTGCCTCTCTTTAGTACCGCAAGTATAAGATAGCTTGGGGCATAGTCCTAGCAACCGAGTTCTGAAAATCTTCACTTCCCAGCCATGCAATACAATTTCAAAAGCTAAATATGGAAAACCACATACTTAAAACAAATCTATTATTTAAATCAACTAAGTTCCATTAGAATCTGTCACATGTTGTGCTGTATGAAAAAGATCTTACTGAGCGTCAGCTGACTGATACATGTAACATAAACCTTATGCATAAGAACTAACTCCAAACAACTCAGACAAGAGCCTCATAGAAATATAACCTTCCACGCAATCTACCTAACAGCTATTTGAGGCTTAAGTGCTGCAAGGTCATACACTTTCTCCTTTAATATGAAATGTTACCCTATGCACACGTCTGTTCCTATTCAGTTAATGACACTTCTCTTCAATTGATTTACTTGTTGACATGTGATATCTTGAAGACCTTACAAGCTATATGTCAAATTGTGAGATGTGCACATATAAAGAAACATGCTGTTGGCAGAAGTGAAATACAAACTTCAGGGGTAGGGAGGTAGCAAGACATGATTGTTTTTAACTCCAGCGTTAAGAAAAGATGGGTTTGCGTATGGGCCAAGAGTATTATTGAATTTGCCAAGGTGAATTATAAAATATAATACCTTTACCTTTGGGTTACAAATAAGAAGAATTAAAAGGCAACATTAGAAGACAACATTTTATATTCCCCACACCTTCTACAATTTAGGAAGGCAAAATACCAGAGGAGGAGTTTACACCCAAGGCAGCTGCACTTGAACAGGCAGGCAGGGTGCACAAGCACAACTGGCAGCTGTCTGCATAGCAAGTGGAGGGAAAGCAGAGCAAAATATTCTACTGAAAAACTCTACAGAACAACTGTACTCTGTGGACACTTAGGTGATGAATGAATGGTTTGCACATACAATAAATATACTCCCAAGAGCCAAAGTGGCATGAACTCTACAGGTCTCATTAAAAGGTTCGGAAAGGGTATGAAACCACCAGAACTTCATGTTTCCACACTCCTGTAAGGAGTCATTCAGTAGCAAATAGAATTGGATTCCTCCATCCCCATTTCCAAGACACTTGCAATTTCTCCATCCCAGACACCAGGCATGCAGACAATTGATTTAAGTCAATTAATTAACTATGCATTCCTTAAGATCTACTTTGAGTTTCAGTGGAAATACAAAGAGGGCATAAGGTTTGTGTGAATCTTTTTAACCTGGCTGCTCAGTGGGGCTCCCATAGCAGAAATCAAAGCTGAAAGAAGTGTGAGCACGGTATTTTAGTGGGGCACAGATCAGTCCAGTGGAGGCTACTGATTTGTACAGTCCCAAGCTACAAAATTGTCCTTATTGGGAGTAATAGGTCATCCGCCTCAGGAACTCATCAGGAGCCAGGAGCTGCTGCCCTAATACAATTTGGTGGCTTTCACAGAGTTGAGTGGTGGAAACTTGTACAGTGTGCAGCAGGCTGTTTTACAGCTCCTTCGGTAATTCAGCAGGAGCCGAGAGCAATTGCTTTATACAAAGGCAAGATGATGGCCCATTAATCAGTAAATCAGTGCTGTCAGGGTGGAAGAGTGACAATTTTTAAGTTATTGAGGGTAGCAAAATACCTCACACTAGCCATGCCTTCTCTTCAATTGAACTTTAAGACCAAAAGCACATGCTTTTGAAAGTCTGAATGGAAGAAAAATACAGGAAGAGTGTACAAAGGTGAGGAAGAACATTTCACTTATGTTGAGAAATTATGTCATGGGCAGATTTCTAGGAATATTTACAGAAATGTAATTCCTGTGAAAGTAATAGAAATTATTTTCAGTCATTATTGGATGCGAGGACGCTCGCTACACCAAACCACAAAATTGCACATAAATTTCATAGTAGCTGGCACCTAATAAAAGCTGCCAAAATAACCACTCAGATAAATCATTATTTAGCGTAATTATCACATACAAAACAAAACTAAAAAAACCCAGTATAAATCCAGTGAAGAAGAGTCAGGAGCTTCAAGTTTCAGCCAGGCCCAGCACAGAGTGATTGTTGTTACAGTTCTTCATACATTAAAATAACCCAAGACATACCACGTTAATTCTCACACCTAAACTATTCTCTCAGCTGGAGGGTTCAATGCTTGGCAGCCTCTCCCAATTGCTCTCATAGCACCAATTGCTCAAAACTAGCCACTTGTTTAACTACATTCCAACATTTTCTGTACTGGCTTGTAAAACAGCAAATACTGGGTGCGCCCAAGCCGTGACAGTGTCTGGAAGTCACATACAAGGTGAGCACTGCCCATAGAGACTGGTGATCCCCACCATGAGACTGGTGATGCCCAGCAGCATGACAGCACTGTTAGTTTACACCTCGTTCATCCAGGAACTGATGAGCTGATCACTGAGAAGGGACATGACAGCTGGAAGCTGCCCTTTGCTGCCATGCCACTGGATGTCTCTGTATGAGATTCAAAAATGCTACAAATCTTATTTAGATCTTATGAAAATATTTCCACAGACAGCTGGTGAGCACTGCCTGATCTGCCTTTTGGTTTTAAACGAATCACCGCACTGAATTCAACCAATTCGGGTTGTTCAGAGCTGCTAAAAAAGGCTCCCAACTTTATTACTGACAGCTCTTTTTTATAGTAAATCCCTAGACATGAAATAAGGGTAAAACGGAAAGGGACAAACAAACCACAGACTTATCTTGTTGGCCTTAAGATTCCAGGAGCACAGGAGAGATGAATTTCATGTGCTCCCTTAGGTCTCCTACTGCAAATGTGACCTACTCTGTACCTTCCTGTTGTATACGAGGCAGAGTGCTAGGTGTCACTGACTGTGTCACAGATGGCACAAAAACCAGCACTACACGTTAGCCACTTTTGTTCTGTCTTGCTATTAATGAATGTGTACGACACCTAGTTTTGCTGTGCTATTGACGAAATCTACGCTGCCTCAGTAGTAACAGCTTGCAAGACTGCATCCTTAGACGTCGCATACACTTTTACCATCCTCAGATTAAATTTAATTATATTGTGCCTTACCTGATTTATTAATCCTTTCCTTGATTTATTAATCCTTTCCTTACCATTACTATTGTATTCATAAACACCCAGAGCCCATTTCTGAGCTATAAAAAGCATTGTACCTCCTTGTGCTCCCTAGATTTCCAGCTTGTAAATTAAAAAGTAATATAGCAGCTATTCATTCCATTCTGAAGAAATTAAAGTTACAGCATTATGATTACAATTATTAATGAATCCATTTCCCAAAATTACTTTTTTATGATGTACATGAAAAAAGCAAATAACAGCATAACAAACAGGTGAAACAAATGGTGAATGGAGCGTGGCCAGCATTTGATTCTCATAATTAGAAATACTGAAGAAGAGTTATTTATCAAACTAGAAAAAAAAAGCATGATGTTAGAAGCCAAACTATCTTAATATTTGCAAAAGAAGCACAGAACAAATCCTACTGCTGTTACAAGCTTTGTCCATAATTTAGGTTTCAACAGGCATAGTCCCCAGAAATGAAGGGAAACTTCATTTAAAGAGCTGCACTCAGAGTAAGAAGCTTTTGCCCGTAGAAGGGATAGAAGTTTCACTGGCTGCATAGACTCCATTGAGTCAGTTTTCCTCATTATAATGGCACCTGCTGAAAGACTTTATTATATTACGTTCTATCATAACTGGTTCCTCAGGAAGGTGAATTATGGTCCGTGGTACAATGATAGGTAGTTAATCACTGGTGATATTTTATGCTCAGTATTTTCTATACATCAGTGCACTGCACTGTCATTGGTTTATTATAGCGACTGACTTGATTTGACAAAGTGTGATGATTTTCAGACTATATTTCAATAGTTAGTGACACATTCTCTTGCCATTACCTTCAGCTAATTAGCACTCCTGGATTTTTTTTTACACAACTGACTGAAGATGAAGCACAACACCACCAGGAAATTGCATGAAGGATGTGACACCAGAAAGACTGCAGTTCAAACACTTTGGATTGAATTCAAACCTGGTATTTTAGCCACTGGAATTCTACTGGGGAAGCAAAGTTCCATTGATTGTATCACATCTGAATTTGGTTCCTTAATATTAAACTATGCTGCTGCTTTTGATTCTTGTTACAGAAGAGCTGCACTGCCAAAGTAAAATTCACCTCAGCACAATAGGTCAACACAAAGCCTATGAATTAGTTGAGTCCCACTTATGTGTTGCTCAAAATAGAACTATAACCTAAACGGTCTTTTAGTCACGCTTTATAGAAAAGTAAATTCTCTCCCCCCCTACCCCCCAATTTCTCTCTCTCTGCTTATTCAGAGGTGTACTTTTCTGAAAAATAAAGATTTTTGCATGTTAATTTATATAGTCTGATAATCTAGGACCAAGGGCATCAAACAACAATGATCAAATGAAGTGCTCAAACAAGCAAGTTCAGTATTTGACAGGGGAATAAAAGGAAAGTGTTAGCAATATCTTTAATAGCATTCCTGTCAGTAGCAATAAGAAATCTGCAGTCATGACTAGCAAATATTTCATAGCTGAAAATATTTTATATCTTCTTCCCATTTCCACTTGTATCTGTATCATCAAATGAACTGTTGATCCCAAAGGAAAGGTGATCAAAGCCTAAGCCTGGAGTTTGCATCTTCCATATATACTATGTCATTTTCTCTAGCAGTTGTTGTAACTGCATTGTGTTTTGTGTTACTTGTTCTTTCAAAAATGTGTATGAATAGATTGTTACTTTATGCTTCCATTATATTGCCTTTAAGATTGGCTTTTCTTTTCCTGTTACCTCTGAAATTGGCAGAAAAATAATAATAGAAACTCAACCTACTGTGATCAAATTCCTGCCCTTTGCTTTCCATTTTTTCTTGTTCAGTCTTGCTCAATGAAGGTACAGCATCATACAGTCAGTTTTATAATCCCTAGGTATTTTCCTCTAAAGTTGCAGGATGGCCACAGGCAACATAGTTAAATCCATAAGCAGTATCAGATCAGTAGAAAACACTTGATATACCAGTTTTACAGATTTTTTTAAAAATAATCATAGAATCATAGAATCATACAAGGCTCTGGGTTGGAAGAGACCTTACAGATCATCTAGTTCCAACCCCCCTGCCATGGGCAGGGACACCTTCCACTAGACCAGGTTGCTCAAAGCCCCATCCAACCTGGCCTTGAACCCTTCCAGGGATGGGGCATCCACATCTTCTCTGGGCAACCTGTTCCAGTGCCTTACCACCCTCATAGTGAAGATTTTTTTCCTTATACCTAATCTAAATCTACCCTCTTTCAGTTTAAAGCCATTGCCCCTTGTCCTATCACTACATGCCCTTGTAAAAAGTCCCTCTCCAGCTTTCTTGTAGGCCCCCTTCAGGTACTGGAAGGCTGCTATAAGGTCTCCCTGCAGCCTCCTCTTCTCCAGGCTGAAAAACCCCAACGCTCTCAGCCTGTCTTCATAGGAGAGGTGCTCCAGCCCTCTGATCATCTTCGTGGTCCTCCTCTGGACTCGCTCCAGCAGGTCCATGTCCTTCTTATGTTGGGGCCCTGTTGCAGAGGTACAATAAAACTAACTCAAATGAGGGACAAGCTCAAACACTTTATTTCACGAAACAGCCAAAACCACATGACAGAAAACAATGAGAAACAAGGGTAAACTGAAATCAGTCAACACTCTGATAACATTTAACACATAACAGGTTCGAGATGTCAGTCTGGGTATTGACTACACGTCAATACACGCAAGAACGGTGATCCAAAGTGCGCACATGCACTCACTCACAAAGGGGGAAACTCTCTCCCCCTCGTGGGTACACAGAAGATATGATCGCTCACCTGGGGGCAGGGTGAGGGCTCACTCAAGGATCTATCCAGAAGAAATCACTCACCACAGGAAGTGAGGGTACTCAATCCTGGGAAGTTTCCTCAGGTGGCGGCCCAACACGGGGGGAGAGGTCCCGAACGCAGGCCTGCTGCTCTGAGAAGACCACTCAAAGCGGGTCTCTGACGGCACCCCATTTATACCCTGGGTCGGATCTGAGCTGTGGTCATAATTGGTCATGATCTAGAAGCTGGTTTGAGCCAAGGTGCCTCAATGGCTGTGGACCCTCTCTGGTGACCAAGGGGTCCCACTTCTCCTGCTCCCCCTGCTGAGGTGTGTACGTGCCCAGGGGCACGGCAGAGCATAAAAGGCATGAAAATGAGGCACAAAAAGAAGGTGACTGCCATGTTAAAAGCCCCAGTCTTTATGGGGGGGGAAGTGGAGTCTACCTGTCACAAAGCCCCAGAGCCGAATGCAGTACTCCAGGTAGGGTCTCACGAAAGCGGAGTAGACAGGGAGAATCACCTCCCTCTACCTGCTGGTCACGCTTCTTTTGATGCAGCCCAGGATATGGCTAGCTTTCTGGTCTGCAAGAGGTTGCTGGGTCATGTTGAGCTTCTCATCAACCAACATCTCCACGCCCTTCTCCTCAGGGCTGCTCTCACTCCATTCCCCACCCAGCCTGTATTTGTTCTTGAGACTGCCCCGACCTGTGTGCAGGACATTGCACTTGGCCATGTTGAACTTCATGAGGTTCGCACGGGCCCACGTCTCAAGCCTGTCATGGTCCCTCTGGATGGCATCCCTTCCCTCCAGCTTGTCAACTGCACCACGTAGCTTGGTGTCATCTGCAGACTTGCTGAGGGTGCACTCAATCCCACTGTCCATGTTGCCAACAAAGATGTTAAATAGCGCCAGTCCCAATACCGACCCCTGAGGAACACCCCTCATCCACTGGTCTCAACTTGGACATCGAGCCGTTGACCACAACTCCTTGAGTGCAAATATCCAGCCAATTCCTTATCCACCAAGTAGTCCATCTGTCAAATCCATATCTCTCCAATTTAGAGACAAGGATATCGTGTGGAACAGTGTCAAACGCTTTGTACAAGTCCAGGTAGATGATGTCAGTTGCTCTTCCCTTATCCACCAATGCTGTAATCCCATTGTAGAAGGCCACGAAATTTGTCAGGCACGATTTGCCCTTAGTAAAGCCATGTTGCCTGTCACCAATCACCTCCTTATTTTCCATGTGCCCTAGCAAAGTTTCCAGGAGGATCTGCTCCATGATCTTGCCAGGCACAGAGGTGAGACTGACTGGCCCGTAGCAACCTGGGTCTTCCTTTTTTCCCTTTTTAAAAATGGGGGTTATCTTTCCCCTTTTCCAGTCAGTGGCAACTTCACCAAACTGCCACAACTTCTCAAAGATGATGGATAGTGGCTTAGCAACTTCATCTGCCAGTTCCCTCAGGACCTGTGGATGCATCTCATCAGGTCTCGTGGACTTGTGCACCTTCAAGTTCCTTAGATGGTCTTGAACCTGATCTTCTCCTACAGTGGGCAGTTCTTAATTCTCCCAGTCATAGAATCACAGAATCGTAGAATCATTCAGGTTGGAAAAGACCTCTAAGATCATCTAGTCCAACCATCAACCCAATACCTCCATGCCTACTCAACCATGTCCTGAAGTGCCACATCTACACATTTTTTTAAATCCTCCAGGGATGGTGACTCCACCACCTCTCTGGGAAGCCTGTTCCAATGCTTGACCACCCTTTCAGTAAAGAAATTTTTCCTAATATCCAATCTAAACCTCTCCTGAAGCAACTTGAGGCCATTTCCTCTCATCCTGTTGCTAGTTACTTGGGAGAAGAGACCAACCCCCACCTCTCTACAACCTCCTTTCAGGTAGTTGTAGAGAGCCATAAGGTCTCCCTCAGCCTCCGCTTCTCCAGGCTAAATAACCCCAGTTCCCTCAGCCACTCCTCATAAGACTTGTTCTCCAGACCCTTCACCAGCTTTGTTGCCCTTCTCTGGACATGCTCCAGCAACTCAGTGTCCTTCTTGTAGTGAGGGGCCCAAAACTGAACACAGTATTCGAGGTGCGGCCTCACCAGTGCCGAGTACAGGGGCACGATCACTTCCCTAGTCCTGCTGGCCACACTATTTCTGATACAAGCCAGGATGCCATTGGCCTTCTTGGCCACCTGGGCACACTGCTGGCTCATAGTCAGCCAGCTATCGACCAATACCCCCAGGCCCTTTTCTGCCAGGCAGCTTTCCAGCCACTCTTCCCCAAGCCTGTAGCGTTGCATGGGGTTGTTGTGACCCAAGTGCAGGACCCAGCACTCAGCCTTGTTGAAGCTCATACAGTTGGCCTTGGCCCATCGATCCAGCCTGTCCAGGTCCCTCTGCAGAGCCTTCCTACCCTCAAGCAGATCAACACTCCTGCCCAACTTGGTGTCATCTGCAAACTTACTGAGGGTGCACTCAATCCCCGCATCCAGATCATTGATAAAGACATTAAACAGAACTAGCCCCAACACAGAGCCCTGGGGAACATCACCAGGCCGCCAACTGGATTTAACTCCATTCACCACAACTCTCTGGGCTTGGCCATCCAGCCAGTTTTTTACCCAGCGAAGAGTACACCTGCCTAACCCATGAGCCACCAGCTTCTCCAGGAGAATGCTGTGGGAGACAGTGTCAAAGGCTTTACTAAAGTCCAGGTAGATAACATCTACAGCCTTTCCCTCATCCACTAGGTGGGTCACCTGGTCATAGAAGGAGATCAGGTTGGTCAAGCAGGACCTGCTTTTCATGAACCCATGCTGGCTGGGCCTGATCCCCTGGTTGGCCTGCACATGCCTGTTGAGTGCACTCAAGATGAACCGCTCCATAATTTTCCCCAGTACTGGGGTCAGGCTAACAGGCCTGTAGTTCCCTGGATCCTCCTTCCGGCCCTTCTTGTAGATGGGCATCACATTGGCAAGCCTCCAGTCGTCTGGGACCTCCCCTGTTAACCAGGACTGTTGACAAATGATGGAGAGTGGCTTGGCAAGCTCCTCCGCCAGCTCCCTCAGTACACTTGGGTGGCTCCCGTCTGGTCCCATAGACTTGTGAGTGTCCAAGTCACAAGTCTATGGGGCAAAGGCAGCCCAAAGGCACTCCAAAGGCAGTCCCTGCCTTCGCCTTTTGCCACTTGGGCGGTGTGGCTAGAGCACTTGCCAGTGAAGACTGAGGCAAAAAAGTCATTGAGTACCTCAGCCTTCTCCATATCCTGAGTAACCAGGTCTCCTGTTTCCTTCCAGAGGGGGCCCACATTTTCCCTAATCTTCCTTTTATCACCAACATACCTATAGAAGCTTTTTTATTGCCCTTGACATCCCTGGCCAGATTTAATTCTACCAGGGCTTTAGCTTTCCTAACCTAATCCCTGGCTGCTCGGACAATTTCTCTGTATTCCTCCCAGGCTACCTGTCCTTGCTTCCACCCTCTGTAGGCTTTCTTTTCGTGTTTGAGTTTGTCCAGGAGCTCCTTGTTCATCCATGCAGGCCTCCTGGCATTTTTGCCTGACTTCCTCTTTGTTGGGATGCATTGCTTCCGAGCTTGGAGGAGGTGATCCTTGAATATTAACCAATTGAATATTAATTCAATCCTTGAATTAATATTCAATTAATCCTTGATATATATTGATCCTTGAATATTGACCAATATTAACCAAATATTAACCAGTTCTTTTTTTTTTTTATGTTCCACTAATATAATATTTCTTTATTTGGATAGCATCTAATTAATAGATATACTTTGTTACAGTAACATATTCTCCACTATGTTTAGATGTAATATTTATGACATTTTATAGATATAGGAAACCCTGACCTTTATTTCCAAAGTTACTTGTAATATTTAACAGCAGACAATACAAATAACATATTTATGCTCATAGCATGTTTATTTTTATCACTATAATATACTCTCTGATGGTGATGGCACTGCGATGACATTTTTTACCAAAGTCAACACCAATTGTTTTTTCTTTATTAGAATTATTAGTGAGAAGAAAAAAATGAAACAAAACAAAAACCAAAAGATTATTGTGAAACAAATGCTTTTGTGATTTCTTTTTGTACAACATGAAATATCAGCAAAGGAATTAAAAGGAATGCTATAACTTAACAAATACAAGAAGGACAAAGATACTTATTGTTTTAAAGCTAATGGTAAATTAGCTTTAGCTCAGAATCAGTTTCTGAATTGGAAAAACCTCAGATTTAAGAAACGTGAATTTAAATTGGGATGTGTTGCATAGCAGGACTAATACAATGATTAGATGACTGGAGAACTTTTTCTTTGATTGAAAAATAGATTAAAAGACCCTGGATTGTTTAGTCTACAGAAATGACACTGGAAAGGGAAGCTGAGGAAGTCTGCAAATATTGTAGGGGCAGGAGTAAATATTAAGATGGGAGAAGAATTTGTTCAGTTACAAGACATAATGGTCTATGGCCACACTGATATAAATTTTTCTTGTAATAACTCAGTAGAAATGAAGGGTGCTTCCCAGGCCTCCACGGACAGAACTTTTAAAATGGAATTTAAAATGGGTATGGAGCACTTATGCTCTTTACAGTTGAGACAGACATGACAGAATATAAGTGATCGTGGAGTAAAAAGGAAGGCTTGTGTTTAAAAGCCTTTTCTAGCCATCTTTTTGATCTCAAAGGTAATGTTTGCAAAACACTGAACTGCTGTTTGAATGTCTGATCTCTCCTGCTTTAATCCTGTGAAAAATTACAGTTGATGTTTTTGTTTCTTTCCGTAGGTCTCAAATTCATCACAGTGCACTGAAAAGCATTTTATTAACTGCGATGAGTTGGGAGTAAATGTTTAGGAACATAAATGTATTATGTGGTAACCTGAGAGTGGGGAAGGGGAAAGAGCTAGTTGCCTTAAAAAGTCCCTTCCATCTTTGTTCTTTAAATCATCTTTTCTTCTCCTTTTCTATCTGTATATACACAATTTGTAATCTCAATCATCATCCCTTCCTCTCACCCATACATGTGTGCTCTATAAGTTTGGTTTTGATGTTAGGGGGTCACAGGTACAGGAGGAAACAACATGAACATATCAGTCTCCATCTCACACTCAGTGCTAGAAATCCATAACAATTTGCTAGTCTTACAAGCAGAACCCCCCCCCTTCTTTCCTCCTAATCCATGAGCAGCCAACAAGTTTCCCTTTCCTCCTACTGTGTAGTGTGTGCGGCTGTGATACAAAAGAATTACCCATCCAACTCAATGTTATTCACAGCTTATGTTTACTTACAGGGCAAATTATCAATTATCAGCTCTAGTAAGTTTTTCAGTCTCAGCATCAGCATCAGATGCTTCACAAAAACAGAAGGAGAATTGTTCCTGAGGTCACAGGGACAGATTGCACAAACTAATTTATGGAAACAGAGAGACATAAACCACCGAAAAGCAACAGTGCGCGATTTCACTGAACCAGAAGGAAAGGCAAACGTAAAAGGGCTTTTTTGAATCTGGCCCAATAACTGCTGCCTTCAATATGGTAATTATCAAAGATATCCATGCCATATTCTCTATCAATTGGAAACTGAAGTCAATTCGCAGTACTGAAATCATTACTGTTTTTACCATTAGAGACTAGTGTGAAGTGGTGTCTCTAATTTTCCAACAGCAAATTAAGACAAAAAACTAGTAATGCAAAACCACTATTTATATAATACAGTCCCACCAACTCAAAGCAAAAATTCCTTTCTAAAAGATTATTAACAAACTCAGGGTATAACAGATTTAGCAGTTCATGCAACTACATAGGAAGTATTTTTTTCCCTAAAGATATTTAAAAAAAAAATTCACATAATTTAGCTACTTTTTAAACTAATTCCCTTCACAGATGTACAGCATTTTATAGTCTTTATGGTAGGAAACATTACTTTTCTAACTTATTCTATAAATAATGTAAATAAATGTACTTTAACATTGGATATGATGGAGTACATAGCAAATATGGCAAATACATCAGGAACAGAAGAAAATTCAGCCAAGTTTTTTCAGAGAAGAAGAAAGTACATTTCCTTTGAACATTATTTGACATTAGCCTGATGAAATCTTTTTGGGATAAATGATTTGGACTAAGAGGACTCCCTTTTCCCCCCCTGCAGTTTACCACACTACTCATGTATTTTCTTTCCTAACTGTCATCCCTGTGGCTCTGTGCATTACAGCTGTCTAGGATGCAAAATGCCAGAAGCTAATTTACTGCTCTGCTTAATTAAAGTTGCATTTACCATTGAAGGTAAAAGAAACTAGATCTCTGTTAGCTGCCATTAAAAATTACAAGATGTTTGTATTTTTGTTCAGAAGTGCCCTTGCTCCCCTAACTGTTGCTGTAACCTGCTAGAGACATTTTACAAATTATTCAAATCTCCCCATGTGATTGCCAAATATCAACAGCTGGTGTTTCACAAGTAATAGACTTTTAACATGGGCACCACAGTTAGTATGTGCCTAAAACAGGCATACAGAAAAAATGCGTATTGCTGAAAGACTGACATATTCACAAAACTCTCCAATATGAACATGCTTAGAGTTCCATGTTGCAATCCTGTTTTCTATGTTGAACCTCTCTGTCCTTAACAATAATAAAAAATACATCAATATGAAAGCAGGAAGAAGATACAGCAGGAAGGCCTTTACCTTTTCAATTTATTCCTTCCTGAAATGTCTATCCAATGTTTGGTCTTTCCAGAATTATTGCAGTTTGCTTTTTTCCTTGGTGCTTCCTCTCTTAGGCATCTGTGGGCTTTGACAACAGTCACTAAATATGTGGAACGGGATGCTGCCACTCACAAACAGACGTAAAATAAAAAGGGGTGGCAAAATACAACCTGGCAGTAGCCTCTCTGCATCATGTTCTTGTTGAACACTGATGGTATTAGATTCTAGTCAGCCAGGATCTGCCCACGCATCCTAAGGGACTGTTGTTAAGGTCAACTGGAAAATAAATTAAAGCAACTCCTGCAGAAACAGAACAATATTCAGAACACTTGTTCAGATTAAACAGGAAGGAAATTTTTTTTTTATTTGTTTTTACTCATTTCTTGACACCAAAAACACTGACATTTTATGACATGCTGTTAGCTGTTGAGAAAGCAGGAAGGGTGATAGCTCTGAGGGATTATAGAATCCAAACTGCTTGACCTGAAAGGGTTATGGTGACCTATGTTCCTTCTTGTCTCCCACTTGCCCCAGAAAACAGTATGAATGACAAATATTTCTTCATAACTGCAGGTCTTTGCAGGTGCTTACAAGGCAAAGAATGTAACAGCAGAACTAGAATCTGAAAGCAAATAAATCCAGAAACAGTCTGTGCAGTAAAACTACTGCAGAAGCATGACTGGAAGATCACAATGACAGCAGCATTTAATTAAATCAAGAAGAAATAATTGCATCTCATTTTTTCTATTCCTTTTATTATTTCTGCTAGCAGAATCACAAAGGTTTACTATTATTTTAGCAAAACATGTTTTAAAAATATGGATGTTTCAACCAACCTTGTGCACTATATGTATACCATGTCAAAGGTGAGGTTTCTCTGATAGTAAGAAGTTATTTGATCGAGAAAGAATTCTGTAATTCGATAGTTCAGAAAGAAGTAAAATATAATTAGAAATATAGACATATATTTATTGAAATAGGGATCTCTATGAGTTATATTTTTAATGTATTTTATTTTGAAAGCCCAGGGTACTTACTAGTCTGTGAATCAATGTGAATCTCCACTGATTTGCAGGGTATCATGTTATCCTCATAGGAGGATTAACTACAAAAACCTAAAGCCCATCCATTGCCTCCACAGATCACAATCACACTTGAAGTGTTTTAGTGTAATGCCAACAGCAAATAAAGGTTCTATATTAAGTGCTATTGCTCTTGAGAATGGAGTGAATTGCTTTTGTTCCAAACTCTTCTGATTGTCAATTTAAAATCTCAAGCTTGACTGCTTCAAAGTCTTAATATTCTACCAGATTTTTGTATAGAGTTCTGAAACTTTGCAAAAACATAAAACGTTTAAATCCTATTATGGTTGAAATACTTAATCTGAAAGTCATTCTTTTTTAATCTGATGCAGTCTGCCAGCCTTTTTGTATTTTTAAATACATATTTTAATGTGAAATTGTGATAGCCTTCCAAAATGTAGGGACTATTTCCCCAAAGTTCTTTAATGTGTGCTATAATGTAAACACATGTTTATTTTCACTGGTTTAAGTTAAAGGGTAGTGAATTTTAGAGCAAAGAATTCCTGTGTTTGTTAAAAACTGCTGGAGGAAAATTAGAGCCATCCTTAAACCTAAATAATTGTTATCTGCTGATGTATAAAGAAAATGTTGACTTCCCTCTAGATCATTTTAAATCTATTTCTAAACTAAAAGATTTAGAAACACAGCCCAGCAATGCTGGACGAGAGACTCAACACACATCAAAACTCTGAATGTGTCCTTTTTCACCTTGGTTTCAAAAGGTAGGAAAGCTGTGCTTGGTCTTTGAAACAGCTATGAAACCTTCTGCCCAGGTTTACAATACAGCTGGCACAGAACCAGCAGGACAAGCTGCCGTACACTGGAGTTGTACACTGACTAAACTGACCAAATTTGAGGTAATAGGTATTTAAATTCCTCATCAATTCCCATGTTTCCACCTTTCCCTGATCTTGCCTAATGTAAGGTATAAAAATCCTCAAAAGACTTGGGTGCTGTACCTGAGCTGCGTTGTACAGATTCTCTTTTTCAACTTCCTGACAGCTGCATGAGAATTGTAATTGCAGCTGTTCTATGGTAGTTAGTTTCCATGGGCCAAAATATTGCAGAAATAATCTGTTATCAGTTCACATAACCTACACAGTATCTGTCAATCTTTTTTATTTTAAGCTAACTCTACTAATCCCATAAGCTTTAGCCTTCTTCCAATGAGTTTGTGCACAGAGAGTTTTCCAAGTTCGTGTTCCTCATATTTCTCCTTCTCTTAAACTAATACAGCTGCAATGTGCGTTGATCTGATCTCCTTCTGTCTAATCACCAGGACAGTCAGTCATATTTGTAATTGTGCTCTTTGCTTTCAGTACCAATAACCTCAGTATTCTTTCTGCTTTGGCCTAAGAAACCTGAGTTTGAGTTGCTTCACACAAGATAGGGAAATGGTCCTCTGTCTCGTACTATTTCAATAGGTATTCTAAACATATTCCAAACAAAAGAAAATGTTGCTAAGGATCACCCATTTTTAAAAGAAAGACATGATCTCCCTCTTCAGCTTCTTTCTCCCACTTATCCCTGCTTCACTCCCAGTTTCTGAAAGAAGGTAGATCGTCATCTACCTCTCAAAAGGGTTCGTGGGCCGCAATGTGGGCGTGACTGGGTATAGGCTGCTTCCTCCAGTCTTCTGTAGGTGCTAAATCTTTGTAGGAGATTTCCTACAGTCTTCTGTAGGAGCTAGATTTAAGACATACCTCTGCACGAAGCATTTTCCATTGACTATTAGAACATAGTTTACTACTGGGGCATCTAAGACTACATCAGCACTATTGACACAACAGTCTTGAGATATCCAAGCTATCTGTGAAGGAGAAGTATAATTTGGAAATGCTAGGACAGATGCTGCAAGCAGAATACTCATATCAGCTTATCCTTATTGTTATTACTTTTAAAATCTTGTTTGCTAGTAGGTAGACTCTGATTTGAGCTAGTAAAGGCCATCCCCAAGTAAAACAAATGACAATAAAAGAGGTTACTAACAGTACTTCTTCCTCAAATTTGTTTCATAATAACAAGAAAGCTAAGATGCAGCGCTTTGAATCTAAGCCTAAAGAGCTCAGTGCAGATGATGATTGCTTACAAGTGGTAAGATATGACAGCTTTAACCTAGATAGAAGTTTTGAAAGGTAAAGGAAATCCTATAGTGAATGCACAAAATCCTTCTTTAATTACTTTCATAAAAGCATGAAAAATTAAATTAATTAAAACAAGAGCAGCAAATTCACAGCTGGCAAAGAGTCAGACACTAGAAGGCCCCAAATATGCAAAATGGGAACAAAATATAATGGACCTAATTTCACGTTATTTGTTATCTATTTGTTGCCATTATGCAACAACCCAAATAGAATGAATTAAAAGCAAAAGATGAGCACATAAGGCTTAACAAGATTATGAGAAGAGAATGAGGGGCTTAAATTATGGGCATGCCAAAACTATAATATGTTCACGTTTCTGCAATATCAGAGCGCACAAGGCATTTCTTTGCTTAATAGAATTTTCCTTCTCTGTAATTACTTCAGCGTCTGGGTCCACAGAGAAAATACTTCTAGTACACAAGTATTTTGCCATTTCTCTCTTCCTGTTTACAGTTTATTGTTGCTTGACTCTGTTTTTATTAGTCAGTGCTCTACTTTCTACTGTGCATGTTGGTTGGGGCCTTCTCTTATGCAATGGTATGAGCAAAGGCAAATCTATTCTATTTCTTGAAGTGTTTATATATAAATCAAAGTTTCACTAGATTAAGAGGTGAAGTGATTTTGACTTTCTTAATTCTCTTTCTTAATAATTCTCTTTATTTATTAATTACAGATATTTTTTTAAAGTGTTGACTGTATCTTGATTCATTATTTCCTATTAAATCTTGCTCTACTTTGATACACTGTTAATTAACCACTTCATTTTAGTATTGAATGAAGTGATCTTGCTATCATTTGCACCTTTAGTTAAGTACAAATACTGGCAGGTCCTTACCGCATTTGCAAGAAGACCTACATTAATATTTAAAATGATGAAGAGATCTTCTCTAGCCTGCACTACTCAAATAGCTGCCTCCTCTCATTATTGTACCTTGTACCCTGCACAAGCTAGCTCTTGTTTGTTTTATTCACAAAGGAGGCTTTTGCTAGAAAGCCGTCTGTGAACTATATTCTAAATTCATCTGTTCTTACAAAGGGAGAAAGAATGAAAACTGTGGAAACCTGGAAGATGGGAACAAGGCTCATTGCTGATAATTCTGTGCTGCACAAGTAGGCTAAATTTCAATCATTTCAGAGAATCAAGCTCCCCCCGAAAAGCAGAACACCGGGATTCAACTTCTGCTGGATACTGAATGTAGATGTTTACACTACAGGTAGTTGGCAAGCTTCTGTATGATCTTATGTGTATACCAAAGTTATGCAACATGCTGACTAGGAGTTGCTTAGGAATTTGCTCTGAGAATAATTGGAGAGAGATTTCAGTTTCTTCAAAATTTAAATTTTCTTGTGTTTTGAAGTTTTTTTGTTTGTGGGTTGTTGAATATTTTTTGTAATTTTGCAAACATTCTTAGCATCTTCACATTAAATTCTAAAAGAAGATTCTTTATATAGGGAAAGTCAAGTTAATTCAGTATCAAATTGCATCTTCCTATGGCATAATTGATAAAAGTTGCTTTGTATCAGAAGTGACTACATCTTCTCTTAAGCAATGTGGTGGAACTAGAAAGCCACTACTACATTGTAAGAAAACTAGCCCAAAGAGCAAAAGTATATGCAATCCAAAAAAAAATGAGGGTCAGAGGTATATGAATAGCCACTCCTAAGTGGAAATATGGTACTAAAAGAGTAGAGATCTTAAAATCAAACTTAAGCAAGAAAAATTGTTTTGATTCATTCACTAAAGTGGACAAAATTATTATGGTTCTCAACTCTCTTCACAGCCTCCATCAAAAAAAAGAAAAGAAGTGCTTTTCAAAAAGTGTTTAGCATTTCCCCACATTGCAAGGCTTGTTTGAAATAACAGGCACTATAAAAAATAAATTACTAGTTACTACTTCTAGGCTCAATCAATCAGCATTTTCCAAGGCAGGAAAACACAGGCTTCATCAAAGTATTCCCTATTACATCATAATTTCTCTAAAGTCAATGAAGTAATTCTTACTTTTTGCCAGTGTAACTGACAGTAGCAACTCTTATCTTTGCATTTCCAAATAACAAAGCATAAAACACGCAATATGCATCTTTACCAGCCTATGTAATTTGCCTCAGGGAAAGTAAAGTTGCAGAGTTTTCCCGTAGTGACAGATAGTACTGTTCTGAGCACAGGAATAGGTATGGGATACTCAGAGCAGTACTGCTTAAGGGGAAACATTTGAGGATGTATCCTACTCCCCTATACATGTTTCTTGCCTTTTATTGATCCATGGTGCTACTTCTCACCTTTTTTTGTCACTCATTTTTTTGCATAACAATATTCAAACTCTGGTCACATCTCCTTTCCTGATCTTTACACCACCAGGTCTAATGATTTACACTCTAGATCCACAACAAAATTCTTTTTTATGACTTAGTATTTTATTCTCCCTCACAAAATAGTAATCTGAAGTAGTGAACTACAAAGAGTGGAGTACAGTGGAATTCACAATGTTAATAATGATCATACATTTTTTCGTTCTGTGGTGATGGAAAAAAATCACATAAATATCTTCAAGCCACAAAATGACCAGCAAAAAGTTAGATGAAAGTGCTAAATACAATAAACGAAAAGGAATTATATTAGAAGGAAGCCTCAGAAGGATAATCTCAGTGAGAGGAATCTATTTTTCTCAGCCGTTTCAGTATTGTATCATCAAATCATTAAACCCATATGACTATGGTTGTATGGTTTAGATTTTTGGTTTTGCTACCAACTAAAGCTGGATGATACACTATTGGGTAAATTATTTGAGCACAACAGCAATATTTGTTGTATCAATGGAAATTACTATTTCATGCAGCTAAACACTAATAATAGCTATCTTTATATGAACTGAGCATTTTCATATGCACATTTCAGATGAAGGTCACCTTAGTGTTAAGCTCTATGATTTTATTGCACTGTAAAACATTATTTGTAGAATCATTTAATAAATCAAATGGAATACAACCTATAAATAAAGCTGATAATTCTCAGAACAGTAAACCAAAGTGTTCTGAAAATAGTGTGATTTATTTTTTCTATCTTCTTATTGAAGCTATGGACCACAAATCTTATACAGAAATCTAAATGAAGATGTGTATCTCTAATAAACAGTCAATTAATTTTCAGCTAGTTAGATTTTACTTTCTATATTTTATCTGAAATCAGAATCAGACCTGAAAATCAGAATTACCTGAGAAATTTGTGGTTTACAATATTTTTATTTTATGTTCATCTGTTGACAACTGCTCACTAGCAACAAACTTTGCAAATACATATAGCTCTATAATCAAGCAAACGAGTACAGGCAAGGCAGTTTTTTAACTTTGGTACTGAAATAGTATAACAGCAGTTGCAACAAATATTTTATGGTTATATAGAAATTTCTATTTGGTCTCTAAATATTATTAAAACCCTGTTGCAATTCTTAAATATGATGACTTCTTAGAGAGATTAAAATAAATGATGTTTCATAATGACTGATTAAACAATAAATGAAACAATTTTGTATTATTGCACAGAAAGTTAATATCTCTCTAACATCGTCACTATGATTGGAAGAAAGGCTTTTACAACTTTACATTATTTGAGATTGTGACAGGATTAATGCCAGGTTCAGAGTTTCCATGAACAATCAGACTCTACAGACACCTTTGAGGATTGCCCTAATCTGACCTTTCCAATATAGTTTTATGGTTGTATGGGATTTCTACTCTGTTATGAAAGCAACATTTGTTTTATTATGTAAATCAGAAAGTTATATAAAGTTGTACATTAATGTGAGAAAACATCGTTTATTCTTCCATAGTGGCATGGTGTAGACTGTATAATCACAACTCTCTGAGCACTGTTCCATGGCTCATTCTCATTCCTTTACTGTCTGAAAAAAAGGATAATTCTAAATAGTCTCCTAAGAATTACATTCTCTACACTTGGAAAACAGACTCAGTACTTTCTGCTTCTGATAACACCTTTAGCTGCCAATATTTTTTTCAGTTTTATGGTCAAGCTACAAAATAAGAGAATCTTAAGAACTAATCCTTGTTTCACTTCTGAAAACAGAAGTAGATATGAGTATTAAAAACCTTGCTGTCATTTCTATGATGTATATATGTTTGGGTGTACAATCTAGCCATAGGAGCAAACATACACTCATGATACACTGTCACAATATGATGTGCAACGACATCGAAAATTAACTTCTCTGAGTTCACTACTATGTGAAAAGACAGTGAACAGAAAAAGTACCATGTCAAGTTTAGAAAGAAAGATTCACCAATACTTTACCCAGATACAGCAATCATCTCCTATTTTCTGAACTACTGAATTTCTGGAGTTCAATCAATACTTAAAAATAAGCCAGCAGCCAGATACAATTAAAGTGGGTTGTTTACTTTGCTTAAAATGCATAGACCTCTTCAAGGTTTGCTGTTCTGAAGATGCAGAAGAGACCACACTGAAACCAGAGGCTTCAGAAGGTAACTAACACATCTATTGTGTCACGAGAAAAAAAAACCAAACCTCTTCTTTTGTGAGCAAGGGTAGAAGGAACTGAGACACCTCATATTTCTCATTATCCTGTTCTCACCCTGCAGAAACTGCTATTGTGCTGGGAGTGCCTGAGACAGAGAGGTAGAAAAATACAGGAAAGGAGCAAGGATAATTCCCCTTTCCTTTTATTGTCTTCCCCTGAGGTAAGCTAGTGGCATAAAGCTTGTTATCATCATCCATTGCAGAAAAATGTTCCAAAAACCATTTTAATGGCTTTACTACTTTCAGTGGGAATGTTGGTTTAGATGCACCCATTGATCTGAGCAACAAAAGCACATTTTTGTCTCAAGGTAAACTCAGAATTTAGGTAGAATTGGGGATCAGTAATTATTTAAGCTAAATCTGCAATGGAAATTCCACTGCCTTTCGGTATCTGAAAGAATAGGAGTACCAATAACACACTACAGTCCTCTATCCCAAATATTTAGCCTGTGACAGGCAGCCAGCATCTCTAACTCTGTTTTATATCATTTTAACAGCATGTTCCAACAAACAAAACAGAAGAATATAGCAGTTTGTTGTGTGTACAGCTGCAACATTCACCTATGGGCAAAATACCCAAAGTTTGACAGGGTGGTGAAAATGTGATTTTTTATTTTATTTTTTTTAAAGCTAAAAATAATTCTATTTTAGAAAAGAGAATGATAGTTAAAAGAAAAAAAACTAAAGCCCAAAATAATAAGTGCAGTCTATTTTAATTGTTTACTTGTCTTGTACACCTGAATGAAGGGAAACTAAATTGCTTGGGGAAAATACTTATCAATTATATGTCACACTGTCCATTTACAAACAGGTTTACAAAAGACAGAGAGAATTGAACTTTCCTTTTTCTTCTAAAACCTGCATTTATTTGAAGCTACAATTAACTATCCTATGGAATTGTCTAACTTTTAGACTATATGAAATTATAAAACCTTCTTTAAAGAGCCTTAGAAAACCACTATAAAGTAAGAATTTGCTATATTGTTTTTCAACATATTCATAATAAAATTAGGTTGGTCAAAAAAAAATGGTTAATGTGAAGATCTGGATCCTTTTTTTAATACATAGAAGCAGTTCCTCTAAAGCCAATATTCTCCTAAAAGCATCATTTTAAGTTCCCATTAAATCCTCATCTTAGATCCACCTCAAAACATAAGTATGCACCTTTGGACTGTAGAAATGCTTGGTTTTTATCTGGTAGGGTTTTGAGAGTGCACAGATGGCTATTATAGAGTACTAAAATGGGACTATGCAAAAACAGTGCCAGCTGTGTAACAACCAGTCCATCTCTAAAAGAGATTGCAAATTCAAACAGGGAATCCTTTCAGAAAAGGGCTGAGAGCTGCTTCAGATGAACTAAGACTCTACATTAGGAGGACAGAATTCTGGCTTTACACGAAGGACAGAATGCTTCTAGCGTATTTGCCATTAAAATTGTGTTTCAGTGAGTTGTTTAGGGAAATGAAAGAGCTGAAATACTCTCTTTTATAGTACAGCAATTATACCATTAAACACTCAGCTCTGATTTATTTTAATTTTTCTAATCTGACCATAAAAAAATTAATTCCCGAGAGACTAGATAGGTGGAGAGAGTTAATAGGGGCGGAAGCTGATTTCCAGACCATTATTCCTAGGTGAGATCAGGTCCACAATGCCTGAAAGCTATCTCTTGAGAAAGCTTTGCTAGTTTATCTGAAAAGATATGATGTCCTTGCTCTACATCTCTTTGAACTGGGGGGAGCGGGGAGGGGGAGAGAGAGAAAAGAAAAAGAACTGCATTCAAAAGCTGGCCTGTGAATTCTTAAATCTTGGGATCATTTTATATTTCTTTCAGAAGGCAGCAATTGCCCACAAAACTAGTCATCTCCTTCATTTCCTTTCCCATTCCTTTTTTTTCTGGCTCACTGATACATTTAGCAATTGGAGATTCACATTAGGCTAAATGTCTTTTTGATAATTATTGAAACAGTTATTGCATGTGTTTGGTATCCTAGGGTTCAGTGCAATAGAGATTGACAGTAATAAGTACGTTGCAGAGCAGGTGCTTTGATATCAACCACAAATAATTAAAGTAAAACTTTAAATAACTCTATCATTATTATAAATACAGGGCTATCTTCACAAAGATGTCAATAATGTCACATAAGACTGCACAAAGGAGAAGTCAATATTACAGTGGATGCTGCTTTCTGGTGTCTCAGCTGAAACACTGAAAACCAAAAAAAAAAACCCAGTCAGTTTTTTCTCCTAGATTCAGATTTAATCAAAACTCTTACACCATACTGAAGCACTGTAGTACTGTCACTATATTTACCATATTTATACTTAACTAAATACATGAATCAGGCAAAATATCTTCCAGTCTTTTTGGCTTCTTTCCTCTCTCACAAAGAACTTGATTCAATCCTTACTCAACACAAGGAACTTGATACTGGGAAAAGATCAATATTAACAATAAAAACAACTGGGTTAAGGATCCAGTTCTCACAAGGAGCTCAATCAGCTGGGGATTTCACAATTTTTAACATTTGCTTGAAAATCTGAAGTAAAATCTGTCCTCACTGAATTTAAGGAGAGTTTTTTGTGAAACTTAAATTAAATCATGATTTCACCAGAATGTCTCTTGAGACCCAGACTTCTACCAACCCCTACAGAAAAGCTGGTCTAAAACATACATTGCAAATTATTAACTACAGAATTCATCACTTTGTGTTTTCTTATAAATGTGAAGACACTACTCCAACATCTATGAAACATTTATCTATGCAAATCCATAGAGCTTGTACACTTTTTTCTACATATATGCAGATATTCCGACAAACATCAATTCAACAAATGTTTGTCAAAACAAAAATTAATTTTCTATTATACAATAATAGTGTACACTATTAGCAGTTAGGAAGACCAATATTCAAAACTGAACATTTATGAGGAATTTTAAATTCTGATATCCACACCCTGGATAGGTTTTCATCTAAATTTCTTTCTTCATTTACATACTATCTAACACTATTTTTGGGCTATTTCACCCATAAGTTGATCATTTTAATGCAAGGTACAACTAGTCCAGTTGTTTTCAAATAGGAAAGTAAAAGGAGTGGCACTTACATTCTAAGATACACTTTTTAATACGTTTTAAATAAGTTAAATCTGCAAGGAAAAAAATATTACAGATAGAATCAGAGTGGGAAAAAAAATAGTATTATCAACAAAAATAACTGGGTTAAGGCCATGGCATGGCAGTATGATTCTATCCTTTCAGAAGCTACAATTCATAAATGTATATATAAAAATAAAGGTGGCAGGCACAAGTTAAAAACCTCTTCATCAGATCATACATAAAATATATGGCTTGAGGGGATTAGAAAATGTTCTTCTGGCTGGCTAAGCAGGGGAATTGCTTTCACTACCATTGTCTCCTAGTAAGAGAAACAGTACTAAGCATAAAACCTTACAATAGTTCCTGCAGCAACGTCAGCTAGAGTTCAAGCAGTACCAGACACTGCTGAAGTGTCCTTTACAAGGTGAAGTTACTGTCCTGTTAATGATCTGTTGTGTTTTCCTGATAATGTCATTTGTCCTGTTTTATGCCTGACTTATACCACTATTAAAGAATAAAATAATAGGTATTTGTAATGATATAATATTTTAATACTAGTCTTTTTCCAAAAGTTCATGTATTTTCTCAGTGAAGGAGGTCATTATTTAGTGCTTCTATTAGGGTAGACCCAAGCTTCTGAGCTGAGCTTTTTTGTTCAGATTTAATGGCTCCTTTATAGACAATTGTATCATAAATTGTTTTAACTATTCTGTTTGGTCCTTTTCTTTGTTAAGAATTATTATTGTGCCTCTGGCTTAGGAGCTTTACTTGTTAATTCTCCAGTTTTCTTACATCAGTTTTAGGGCTCCACTTCCTGGAAGGCTCCTAAGATTTTATGGGGTGACATTTTTCATGCTCCAACCTTCATCTGTGAGATGGCCTCTTTCTTAGTTTGAGGTGGATTGTTGAACTAGGGCATTAACCTGACATACATTGAAGATCACTTTAAAAAAAATCTAGAGTACTCAGTCATTTCCTTCTAATCACCTCACAGGGGGAGTTATCAGAGCTGAAATTAGAAATAATTTTTTGGAAGTTGCAGTAGATTCGTACCATTAGAGTATGGCTTTTTCTTTTCACACAGGTGCAAAACAGTCTTTGAGCAACTCTCTAATATTCTTAAAAAGTGTTTCATTCACTGGACATAATGACAAAAAAACCTCAATTAACTGATTTGGAAACCACCATATAGTACATTCCCCGGCTAGGACAACTAGATAGATGATAGCAAAGATAGATAGGTAGCAGCCAGCTAGATAATTAAAAGCTGGCCAATGCACATGAAGGGAAAAATGGCTCTTGCAACACTTTTTTGCAGCCTAAGAGGCTGACAAACACTGGGTGTTCCAATAGAAAATCCACCTTAAAACAGAGCCCTAAAAGCAACACTATTTTCAGTCTGCTTGCTTCTTTCCTCTCCTTCCCATTTGCTTAAGCAGAAAAGGTTGGAAAGTGAATAATTTTGGTAGACCTTGAAGGAAACACCCGTTCTGATAAGACTGCTTTCAGGAAGAAGCAGGGTGGGAGACAGAGCATATGAGATCATTTCACATGAGGCACAGAATTGTGACTGAATTTTCCTAACAGCAAGAGTAGCCTCTGACCACCTCTAAATTCGTGACATCAGTGTAGTTTCTCAAATCATTGCAACAGAAGATCAGACCCCTCATGTATTTGGGTCTAATTACCATGATAGTATAAAAGGATATATTCTGTAACAGATACAGTGGAAAGGTCAGGGCTAGATTACTGATATTAAGGCTTTCCACGCCTTTTATTGCATATTTTTTCAACAGAAATTCACTACACTTTGCTTACCTGCTCTTAACATTCATGAAGGGTAAGATTTTTTCCTATAAGCAAAAAGGAAACAATCTAGAAAATATGCACATCAGATATTGTGCTTTTACATAGTTATTGGTGCAATGGAAATAATAAAATGGCACATATTTACTAAAATAAGTTGTTTGTTTCGGGGTGTATTTTTTTTTTTTGTTGTTGGGTTTTTTTTCCAGAAAATACATTCAGTAACCTGTTTATGTTTGGCTAGCCCACCTTGCATAGCTGTTTTCCGTAGCATGTGACATTTAATGGTTTGGCAGAGCACAACATTTTAAATGTATTTAGAACTATGTAAACATCCACCTCCTCTAGCTATGATTTCTGACTGAGGTTGGCTGTTATCTTTTGCAATTTCATGTGTTTATATATGTATTTATTTTTATATATATATATTTCAAATATGGTGTAAAGTCAACTTATCTTTTATCCACTAAAGTCGACTGAGGGCTCTGAGATTAGAATTCGACTCCTTCTCTTTATGCCATAATTTAAAGGGAATCTTCTGTGACAATTTCTACCTTTTTTAATGCACATTCCAAACTCAGCTGAAAAAAAAAAATGAACCCAAAACAACAGAACTTTCTGGTTTGGTACTTTCATTCTTACTACAAAAAATATCATGAAAAGAAGAATGTATGTTCAGAGGACAGAGACTACATACAACAGTCCAAGTAAAGAGGTGTTTTCTTACAGCTTGCTCAACAATATTCTACTAAGTAACAGGTATCATTTTTATTTAGATATAATCAAAACCACTGGTCTCGTCTCCCTTTGGAATTCATAATGACACTTTATTTTGTTGTGGTTACTTTAATTTTTTGTACTGATTTATATGCAGGGCTTTTAAAAGATTTTAAATGTGTCCAATACCTTATGTACCAAGGTATACAACTCACCTTAATAGTCTCAGCTGGGCATAACGTAGATCCAAAACACCATCAGGAGCAGAAAGCAGAAATGGGATTCTAGGAAAAGGGCCAACAAACTATTTTCTCACATACATGTTTTCCTTGGTCTAGTAGTTAACATTTTTGAGCTGGAAAAGACTGCAACATATTTTAATGAATTTAGAGCTTTGGCCAACGCTCCCAAAGTGCTGTTATTCCCAATTTTGCAAAGTGACTGCAAACAGTCTCAAAAATGGCGCTAACGGCAGTGACAAAAAGTCTTCCAATTGCATCCTCATTCTGTTATCTTGGGTAACAAATCTGCAGAACAACATTAATGGAAAAAAAGAATATATGCTATTGTCTGTGACAAGTTTGACAGTGCCGGGATGCACCTAGGTAATGCTAAAAGCCACATGACCAAAACATAATATCCTGCAATAAAGACCAACTATGTTATTGCCTTTTGAACTAAAACTTCCTTCAGCTGAACCAATAGTTTTGCCCTGATGTCCATTTCTAGTTATAACAAGCAAAGCTAAGTCATAAATGGAATCACTAATTACAGGAAAGTTTTGGCAGTGGATGAACTCCTAAGAAACTTTTAAAGAAGAATCTATGCTTAGCCCTAACTATAAACTTTATACAATGCACATCTTGCCATATAAAAGAGACGTGTACTGCAGGAATCTTTGAAAATATAGTTCTAAAAGTCAGGTTATATGAAAAGAAATTATAGTACACTACTAGTCTTATTTAGGCATTTCATATGTATTGTACCAAGTTCTAATTTATGTGTGAATTCTTCCTTGCTCCTATTTCCAAAGACACAATTTGAATCCAAACAAGTATTTGAATTTAATGAAGTTTTTCAGTTGGAATGCTTCAGTGATATTTTTACACATATACACACATAGGTACACACACGTATCATGATATCCACAGCAGGACTAAATGGCATCATAGATGGCCATTGTAGCAAAAGAGTAAAATCAGAAATGTTCAGCCTTATTGAGACATTTCTTTTTTCAGCTGTCTTGGACAAAGAAAATCAGGGGATTTTTTTCCCGTGGTCAGTTCCCAGGGGGAAAAAATCCACAAATCTGAATAACTTCAAAACTTACTGTACATGTTTCTTTGGTCCCAATTAACACCATGGCCGTAGCAAGAGCAGCATAGCTGAGTAGATTCAATAGAAAAAAAACTTGCTTGAGAAGGAAAAAATGAAAAGAAGATAAATTTTCAAAATATTTATGCTAAATTTTTAGCCAAATCACACTTTTTTCTAATTGTTATGAATAGAGGCATGATTTTTCAGAAGGTGAACAGGTAACTGACTACAAAGGCAAGTGGTGAGGCAAATGATTGTCTAGCTTTTACTGTATACATCTGTGCACACATTTCTGCCAATGCAGCATTAGCATTCATGATCCATCATCTCATCTGTGCTGGGTGGATCAGAAAGAGAGAAGGCATCTGATTGCAACACAGCTGATGAGTGAGACTGGGATACTGCAGGAATATTTTCAAAAATATACCCTTAAGAGGCACATATACTTCAATCCTTCCCCTTCCACCTTGACTTTTCTCCATCCTTTCCTCCCTTGCAGTGTTTTACTAGAGAGTGATTTTGTACCCTCACAGTAATAATGGTATGCTTTCCCAGGGTCTAGCCGTTTGTAGAAAGGCAAGTTGTTCAGCCCTGAAATAATGAAAGGAATGAACAGGATTACAGCACTGCACAGTGTCCTGCAGAGGCTCCAGGGATGCCTTATTTAGCAGTGTGCACCAGCAGCAGCACAGTACTGAGTTCAGATTAATCTGTCTTGTTTCTCAGCAAGGAAAATTAGCCAGAATAGAATATCATGCTGTCACAAATTTAATGCTTTAAACTAAACTACCAGAGGCGCCTCTACTACATACAGGACAGTCTACTCCAACTATCTGGAAAGTACAAGCAATCTCCTTCATCGGTACTATCTGCAAAGGTGCCACCTCCAGTACTAATGGCAAGGCACTGCATATAAGAAGTCATACCTTTCTTTTTCTTCAGCCATATCTCTGACCAACAGTACCTGTGTAGATTATGATGGTCTACTTGGCTTCTCTGAAAGCCGTTTCTTTGTCCTACTTTAATTTGTTGCATCACAGAAGACCGTGTCTATCTGACATAAGAATAAGGGAATCCAGTATCCAAGCAGTTCATATATTTAAGGACTTTACAAACCTTTATTGCTTCTTTTCCATGTGTGGCAAGGATGACTTTAGAAATAGCTCATAAACATTCCATAGACTTTCATTTTAACTAGTAGACACTTCTTTTTCCAAACCTATTACACATTTTTGCCAACAGTAGAAGATTTGGGAAAGAATCACATAGGTTTTACACACAGAGCATGATGCATGTCCTCCATTGGCCCTAAAACCAACAACAAATGTCTTCCATAAACGTTGGCAAGTCTTAAGCTAGAGCTATTGCTCTCATCTTACAATACCTGAATAAAAATTTACTTTCAAAAACTATCTATACCTTTCTTGACAGTTTTATTGTGAAAGACAGAACAGAACAGAACAATCAAAGACATTATTTCCTAATAAAACTTTTCTCATATGTTGGTCTCCTCTCCCCCCCGCCTCTGACAGCTCATTAAGATTAGTAAATGTTTGTAGGTAATAGTATTTGGGAAGAGCTCACTCTTGCACCTCTGGTTTAATGGCAGATCATTTCCTCCCTGTGAGATTCCTCAGCCTGTTAAGGATACTGAAGCATACGCCCTACTCAGTTTAGGGTTTGGCTTCTCTTACGCAATGTGAGGAGGAGCAGTTGGCTTATATTGTAGCCATCCTTTCTGAAGGATGAGCTGTTACTATTGATGATGATGTAACAGTCTCATACTGTTATCCCTACCACCGGAGAGCTGCAAAAGTCAATTAGAAAAGTCTGGTTACATAAATTATGTTCTCAGTTTCCATCCCTACAGAACTCAACTGGTCAAGGACGGTGGCAGTCAGAATGAATCTTTTCTTCGTGGCAAACACAAAAGCCCTACTAAATGCGCAGTCTGAAGTACTAGATAGGGAGTGCTAGATGTCAGTAAGACCACACTGCAAACTGAAAGCCAGTGGAGAATGATCACTTGCCTTTTTGAATGACTCAAAATTTATGGTGAACAAGTGGAGTCACACATTCAGCTTGTAAGCCTTTCAGATTTACAAAATCATATTTTTCTGGTTTATGAAGTATATAAATATAAATTCTCACCTGCAGAGAGAGAGTACAATCAGAAAACTGAAGGGATTTGCAAGAAAGATTTCAAGGCAAAATTTTCTTTCCCACTGAGCACTCTACAACAGATAACAGTCATGTTCTAGGTGACACAGAAGCATAGAAGATTCTTTTAAGAAGCTTGTAATACTATTGAACTACTGTGCTTTAAAACTAACAGTCCCATGTGGATACAAAGATATTCTTGAACCTATTTTTAAAAGTAAAAGTAATGAAACTGTAAACGTACAAGTTTTATATTTAATAATAAATAATAGAAAATATAACTTTCAAATTGTAGTTGTGACATGTTTGATAGCTAGTAGAGCAGGTATCAAAATTTTCAGTTTAATACCCAGTTTTACTATAGCAAGTACAAAAATCCAGTGATATAGCAATGAAATATGAATCTATGCACATAGCAACAAAAATTTTTGATACTACAAGAGTTTACTAAGATCCCAGGCACAGAAAAGTTGCTAATATTTTTTTACCAGTAGTATTTTATTCTAGAATATCAGCTGCTAAACATTTATTTCAGAGGTGAGGCATATCACACTAAAAACTTATGCTATACATCAAAGTTTCTGGCCAAGTTCTTAGGTTTTCCATTTTCTCGGGTTATAAATAACTGCAAATGTAGTAACTTCTAACATCTTCCTTGATTTACTTTCTTTCTCCATTAGTGACTGCCAGTTGTTGGACACTAGTTCTAGCCATTAGGTGACAAAAAAAATATATGCTAGATTTATCTCTTCCATTCTTTCCCCCATATTCTACTTTTTCCACAAAATGCAACTTTTAGCTAATGACATTTTCTTCATTTTAATGAAAGTGGCAGGCCTAGTTGCTACCTCCAGCTTATATGACAGATCATGTGGCTTTAAAGATTTTGTGTGAAAATAGGACCTCAGTCAAAATATTGCTTGCAATTATATCGCTGTAAACTTCTTCCCAAGTCTTCTGAGGTTAGTTAGAGAAAAACCCTGGCCCCTCTCATTGTGCATCTTCTATGACACTGGCCTTATATCAGTCTCCTAAAATCTCTCATTTGTCTTAAAACAACTAATTTATGGTGAACTTAAAACGCACATCTCAAGAAAACAGGGATATCACAGATTTCACTCTATTTGATTCAGTGAAGCTCTGCAAGATAAACACTGTATCTGTTATTTTTTTCTTCAGATCTACTTCCACTGCACATTGGGTAGTATTGGCTCAAATAATTTACAAAGACGAAATAAGATACATAACCAGTATGAAAGGAGAGAGATACGTTTACTCACCTTGCTGCAGGAAAGAACTTGAATTAATATGCTAATGCTCTTTATTTGAGTTTAAGAACTTGAATCTAGACATACTAACTTCTCCTGAATCAACTAGTAAAAAACTGACACCCAAAATGTTTGTCTGGCAAAACATACTTTCAGGTAGGGTGTGATTCTGAGACAGCCTAAAAAGTCCTAGACTCTTCTAATCCATATAACCAGCAACAGAAGTATATCCCTGTACATAATCTAGGAAGTACACTTTTCTAAGGTGAGTCTTAGATAAGCAAAGTTCTAGAACATAATTAATGGAGAGGTAATCTTAAAAAGTATTTTTAAGATGAGTATTCCACTATAACCTAGGCACTATAGATGGCAATTCTTCTGCAAGTCCATTTCCTCTCAGACTTTATTGTCATTCGACAATTTCTATACAGTCTTGATTTCCTCCTTGTTCTTGTTGAATCCATTTCACTTTGATTTGCAAGTATTTTGCTGACTCTTTCCCAGCAAATTCTGCCTTGTAACACTATTGTCCATCCTGAAAGGATTCTATGCTGATCGGATAGGAGCAACCTAAGCTAAATTTCACAAGAGCATATAATAGCAGCATTTGGCTTACAGATTGTCTCAGCCTATAGCCCTGTCATGACAGCTGCTCCCATGACAAATGATAGGAGCTTACAAACAAGGCAGAGTTGCAAAGGACAGTGGATTTCAAGGAGCCATTCACTAAGTTATTTGCAGACAGAGCAGCTATTTACAATGTCTAGTGCAGTATTTACAGTGCAAAAATGGATATGAGATACTTTAGCATTCCCTACCCGTACTGGTGTTGTCATCTATTCTCACTTTTGTCTCTAGCCTCTCCTCCTCATTCCCGCCAACACACATACACAAGCACACATAAAACTCTCTTCTGCTTGGAAATACTTTCCTAGGAGGTGTTGCGAGGACAAATTCTGGATAAGATACAAGAAAGTAATTACAGGAATAAGAAGAGTGCTTGTTAATTGTTTGTGGCACTGGTGCTGGATTCCAATGAAAACTTTCTACTGCTTTCTAACTACAATGCCATTTAATTTGTAAGTGTAGTAACAAATCTTCTGACATGTAAAATAATCTAATTTCCATGGAATAATTTATTCTTAATGTTTTAACCACTGTACTGCCTATATTTTGACCAAGTCTGTGCATACCATTCATAACCGAATTATAATAAAATAAAAATGTATATATTGTCAGCTAGTTTAGACACATAAATCTTCAACAGAAAATGGTACATCTATACCTGAGACATCTACAGTCCAAAGAAAGATTTAAAAAAAAAAAAAACTAACATCATCAATCAGTAGTTAAAATCCTAGAACAGCCTTGGGAGTTTGAAAAACTTGTTTCCATTTACTATACTATAAGCTGCAAAACAAAACATTACTTAGGTCTGAGAAATACAAAGTGGTCAGATAACCTGAGGACTCAATAGGTCTGCAAAACTTCCTCCCCTTAGGAAACACCTGTTAGGATTTAATCTTGCCCTTGCATCTATAGTTTACTATATCTCAGAGTAAGCGAATGCAATATTATTTCCCAAGCGGAGATTCTTAAAATGTAATCAACCACAGGACTTCATTCTGTTTAATTATATAAGTCGTCACTCAAGGTGAATGACATAGAACAAAGAAAAAAATAAATCCTTACATTTCAGCACCTCACAAAAGGACAAGGAAATATCTTGAAGATGACCAAAAGTATCCTAACAAGTACAAAAATTTCTTAGTGTAATTCTGTAAGACCTTATCTTCCATGCTTGAGTAACATATTGATTCCCCTTTCAAAGCTTTCCATTTTCTAGGCACTGAAACAGAAAGTAAGAGAAATTTACATGTTGACATGATGAATTTTTATAACTTAAGAATCTATCTGAGGCTGAAGTTAAGATATTAGTCTCCTTAGACCTAGATTGCAGTCACTGGAGAAAAGAAGGCTATTGCTTTGTGCAATTCAGAGACACAAAATGAATCTCCTATCCTGAACATCTGGAGAAGTGAAGAACAAGTCCCAGTGGTGCAGGAAGTTTAGGGAGAGCAGCCTAACTTCGACAACCACATTGGTGATGTGAATGTACCCCCATTATTTTTTTTTCCTCACAGCATTTTACATAACCAAATGCTTTTGTCAGCATACCTGTGACCTCAAAGACCAGACCGAGAGAAACTGCTATTGACCACTGACATTCACAAATGTGACACAGCAGTACTTACAGATATGTGGAATTTTCTTGATTACAAAACTTTTTCCTACTGCAAAATTAAAAGGAAGCAATAGCAAAATGTTCTGTGGAAAACTCTGTGCTTAGACCAAGCTCTCTAATTACATCATTTCAAATCAAAGCAAGAACAGCCAGCAGCTCAAATTCAAGTATCTACACTGAAGCAGTTGGAGTATGGACTTGGTTGATTCTGGCATATTCCAGGTAAGTAGAGTTACTCTTCTTGGACCAATGGATTGTTAATTACTTATAGAAAATAAAGAACAGATTGAAAGCAACCCTTCCCAGTACAGTCAATTGCATGGTAGGAAGGATATTCATCTAGGATGTAGACTAATCATACAAATCAAATCTTGACTCTGAGCCTGGCAGAAACTTTAATTAAATAAGCATCTAGTTTTCTAGGTACAGCTAGGTATAATTCATGCATATAATAAGTACTATAGACTGCCTCCCTCTGAAAGTATTATGTAGGAAATGAGATATCACCTGATAATTCATTTTTAAAGGCAGAAGAGAAAAGTATGCCTCTAAAGAGAAAAATACAGTAACTAATAAGATAGATTCCTTGCATAAGCTGAAAGGAAACCGGATTACTTGCTTTTAATACAGACAATCTAGTTAACTTTCAAGAGCTGTGGCACTGAGAAAAACATTTCTCCTCTTCCAGCATTTCAGGCTGTCTGTACAAAAAAAGCCACAAAATTGTTCAGACGGTATAGTTTCACCTTATAAGATCAAGGAGAAAGGATTTACCTGGAGACAGTTTTGTATGCTCTCACATACTGGTGGTGTCTCTCACACACAGACAACTGGTACAGTGATCAGTGATGACATTTTTTCTGTACCTTCCTACCAGGCACTTTTAAATCAGAGGAAAACCTGTGGGATCTTTTCCCTAATCACAGACAAATTTGAGTCACAATTTCCCCACTGTATTTCATCTGCATTTGTAAGTTAGCTCTACATTAATTTTGCACATCATTTCATGTGGCCTCATCAAGACTTTGGACGACATTGTGACTTAGACTTGTTTACTGACCAAGTTGTACCCCAGCCTACAAATCACCACTGAAAATGCCAAGTCCTTCTCTCACCAGTGCATATACCAGAGCACAAATCACTTACAGATTCACCATGCTGATACACAAAGAGTCTAAAATGTTTTTTAAACATTTAAATTAAAAAATTAATTACAGCAACACTGATAGTCCTTTGACTTACAGCATTGTAAATCAAAAATAACTCTATTTTAGTCAATTATACTACACAGCTATAAAACTGGCCTAAGAGAACAGAAAGTCAAAACTCCAAGTTCTCTCCCGCGTGTATGTGTGTAATAAACTACCTGTAAATGCTGTACTTTACCATAGGTTTAAAGGTGAAAGACTTTTATAGCAGATGACGCCAAAGTGTTAGAAAAGTACTGCTGACACATTTAGCCCACCATGTTGTTTATGCCTTTACTATAACAAGGAAAAGTATTAAAATTATTATCTCTTTATAACTGATAATGTTACATCAGACTTTCCCAGGGTGCATTGATATTAGGGTAAAAACAACATGTAAGCTTCTTGAGAATTTCCTGATATTAAAAATCCTGCTGGAACAACCAGACAGGCAGAATGGGATGCAGTATGCTCTTCAGAATCTTACATTGAGCTGCCCTGGTTGTATCTGTGCTACTAGCATTTTCAGATACACAATAACACTGTGTATCTAATTCCAGTCACTGGCACAAGTCTGGTGAAGGATGTCAAACGCTTTTTTTTCCGTGAAATGAACAACAAGAAGTAATGCAAGTTCAGAAAGTATCTGGCATTTATGCAGACAGAGACTTTCTTTGTGCTTTCTTATTTGCATTTTTTCTCTCATAGATGGTGCTATAGCAACTGAAGGTGTGATAACTTCCAAAAAAACAGAAGAAAAGCACAGTATTCACATTTCAAAACATTAGCAAGCAAGCAAAAGTCCCAATTAGATACATTCATTTTAAAAATGATTCTATCTTTTATACAGAATTCAACTAATATGCAAGAACTGCTTTCATAATAATTATACACCTTTTGTTCATTATTTTAGTCACTGAAACCTGTGTTAAATCTATACGTCAGGTCATTTTGGCCTATATCTGCAGAGTAATTAGTGAATTGGGGTGCTCTGAAGGGGCTTGCTCAGAAACTGCAAGTTATCCTGCAGTTTCATTTGAAAAAATTTGATGGTCTTCCAAGGCTGACAGGAAAAACTGGGGACCTCAGGCTTGTGATCATTTCTGAGGGAAATACATGAGGGAAGACTAAAGGAGCAAATTTGGTTTTCCTTTAGAAAAAAAACTTTTTACTTTGTTAGGTAGTAGATAGCATTATTTATTTTGTTATCTTTCTAGAAGACTACTAATAAAAACAACAAAAACACCTGTGTAAAACTTGCTAATATGAAAGGGAAATGCAAAGCATTGCTACAGAGGAGCTGAACACCCATACAGAGGTAGTGTGCTACTAATCCCTAGGAGGGCTTTGATACTAAATCAGTTGTACAAAATGAACCATCTCTTCAAACACAGCTGTCATGGAGGGGAGAAAATCTTAAATGCTTAAATAAAAAGTCATAGAAAAACATAAAGAATCACAGCATGCTTACAATTTGCAATTCCAAATCTTTTCACAGCTCCTAAAAGCAAAACTCTGCAGCATCCAGACTGATAAAGTGGAAGCAAAGTAAATATAAATTGCAAAGAGATCGATAGGATAATGACTTCATTTGAACTATTTGGTGAACAGATCAATAAGTCAGTGAATCAATGATTTTTTTTAATTATAAATTAAGTCAAAGCTGAATAACAAAATGAAAAGTGACATGAGAATGCAGAACTATGTCAGAGCTGGCATTGTCAGGAAGGCAGAAAGATAGACCAAAACTGGCTGAATTTTCAAAAACAAATATGACACGCTATATTTTATTAAGAGCATTAACGACCCATTTGTCATTCTATCACCAACTCAGCAGGGTCTGCAAATCTTTATTTGACATACTGAAACAATAATGACTAAAGACATTCACAGCTTTTACCGCTGTTGTTCTTATGTAGTATCGAATGGGAACAAGTATAAACTTTGCATGTGAAAAGAAGGATAGTAGGTGAGGAAATTAACTGAGTTGACCTGGATTTTTTACAACTAGAGACAAGGTCAGTGTTCCATTTCAGCCTTCTGTTAAAAAAAATATATACTGAATTATTAATACCATAAATGGTGATGTTGTTGCTAGAGTCGTGTACGTAAAGTATGGGACATGTTGTGAGTACCAGGCATCACGCAAACAGGTATTTGGGTCAGCGTCTAGTTCAACATGTCTTAGTATCCTTAGTATCCTTCTTATGAGAAGAAGGTAGAAACTGAAGTCAAAATTGTGTCAAATAAACAAGAAGAAAATTCATATCAAGGCTATTTTAAGACAATATAACTATTAGAATCAAAACCAGTTTATCTTTAACTAGAAGACTGCAAGATCTAGTTTGACAACTCACAATATTCTCTTGTCCTAAAAGAAAGAGATAGGTTTTCACTTTACCCTTAGAAGGTTGCTATAATTACTCAGAGGCACTGCTGGGTTTTTGAGCTTATACACATGGATAAATTAAAATATAGTGATAACACCCATCTAAATTGGAAAAAAGTTGTAGCTGAAACTTCTGTGATGTTAAATACCTCTGAAAGCATGTCTAAGAGGAAGGTATATCAATTACCTTGTCAGCAGAATCATAAAAAATTGTAAACCAGAACAAATAAAACTCCAGGGCAATCATGAAAGTTTGCCCATGGAAAGATAACCTCTGGGGCTCAAGCCATGAGATTTCTATGCTTTTTTGAGAAAAATAATGTTTTGAGAAAATCAGTTTAAAGTTGAAGTCCTTCCTGAAAAAGGAATTTACTATAAGGTTGACAAGTTGGACTGCTCTGCTTATAATGCTATACTCATTCCTTTCTTAATGGTTTCCAGCTGACTGCATGAAGATCAAATATTAGGATCAATAAAACCTACAATAAAGAGTTCATAAAGAAGCAATCTGCTTTCAATAAACATGAAGTGCAAAGAAATGCATGACAACATGACACATCCGTGCAGGATGGGGAGACAACACAGGTCTGTGCCAACGTGTAAAAAGAAAATCTATTCTGAACAATGATAAAGGACAGCACTACAGCCTGCTCATACAACGTTCGTGGTATATGGAGACAATATTGGCCTTACTAAGGAACACCGTAAAGTTCTGTCAAAACAGCAGCACCTACTTATAGGATGGGATGAGCAGTGTTAACATACAGTCCACCTGCAGCTCCAGAAGCTTTTCAGGTGACTGGTGTGAAAACATATGGAAAGAAAATATCAGAAAGCCAAACAAATAAAAGTTAGAAAAGTCTGTAATTAAGGCTGCATGTTTAAACTAATTCATCTCTCTCCTCTGTATTTCTGAATTACGTTACAGTTAATTACATAATTACATACATTTCACTCTTCTTATTCAATAAAGAGCAAGTCACTGCTTTGAACAAAATGATCTTGGTTTCATTTCCTTCAGGAGCTGGAAGGATTATGGCAAAGCAAATGAGGCACTGCAGGCAAGAAAGAACAATCATATGGCTTAAGAATTTTTACACTCTCCTGGAATATAAGATTTTGTCCCTGTCTCTGACAAAAAGTTCCTAGATAAATCGGGACAAAATGCTTCAACTGAATCTTTTAGAAATCCTAACTAATCAGTCCCCATTATTTTGGCATAGAAATTTGAGACTTGATGTTATAAATTGCAAAACTACTGAGCACTCACTTGTGAAAACTATGGCAGTGGGATTTGATTTTATAAAATCAAATGTCAGTGCTTTGATTTTAAAAAATGTTTTGTCCAACTAAGTACCATGCAAGATTCTGAAATTTTCTGAACTACAAATATCACACCGTGCACCCTGTATTAGCAGACAAAATAACTAATATTTCATGTGCTTCAAATAATGTTGATAAAATGGAGCCAATATTACACACTTATGTCATATAAAAACATATGACTAAATAAGAGATCCTGTCTTCAAAGCAGGGTTTAAATATCATTCAGTACTGTAGATTGGGCTTGCATATTGAGAAACAAAGATAAAATAACATATTGAAGCTGAGTGTCTGCTGCTTATCCTGTGCACTGAACAAGTCTTGGGGGGACAGGGAGGGGAGGGGAAATCCAACATGTTATCATGCTCATGCCTTCTGTTTCAACAGTTTTTGTAAGTAGAAAGTGGCTGATAGACTTAAGGCATTAATAACAATCCCATTCAGTGCATTTCTTGATACACAGGGTGAGTTAGCAATCCCTTCTTATCTTCAAGGATTCCAAATTGTTTTCTACCCACTCTATTCTCTCTAATTTTGCTTCCAGCCAGTCTTACCATCATACAAATTTATTTTTGTAGACTCAAACCACAAAGGCTAAGAGATTTGGTGCCTGTTCAATTTTAAATTTTTTCATTTGTCCTTAATTGTTTTCTTAATATAGTTCACTGTTATGCTTAGAGGTCAAGTGTAAGGATCAATAAAACATGCAAAAAACAAGCCATAAAGAAGCAATCTGCAATGTTTATTAGACCAGGCTTACAGTAATTCAGAATATGAACTGAATGCTAAAAATGTTAAATTGTCTGTAACAGAACAATTCAAATTACCAACATTCTCATTTATCCTGCCCAGAAAATTGAAAACTATATATGTGTGTATATAAATTCATAACACAAGATGTTTTCTGCTTCAGAGGAAGGTTTCAGAGTTGTTTTCCTCAGGCTTAAAATTGCCACTCCAGAATATTTTAAATAGTTGTGGGGAAGCTAATAGAGCCCAAGGTTTGTGAGCTTCACACAAATGCACACACACACAAATAAAATAGTGAAACATATCACATATCAACTACAAGCTAAATTTATTCCCATACTCTTGAAAACTGTATGTTATGTAAGATTCCACCATCTTTTCTATCTAATCAGAAATCTGGATTATTACGAATGGTTGAAACAAGATAATATGGACCTGGCTGATTTTTAATCAGAAATCTTAGTGAGTTCTGACAAGAAGCTTGATCCATATAATTTAATTTTAATAGAAATTTTTACTGGCTTATACAGGAATTTTGGTTCAAATCCAAATGTCTTCAAGATAAGGCAGTTGCTACAAACTGTGCAGAATATTAATATATCACACATTGATGATGCGTTTGTTCCTGATGTAAAACTAATTTGTTACCAGTAAAACCAGTTTGTTACCAGCTGAGAATCTGACCAGAATGTATTGACAACTTTACTGAATTCACCCTGGAGCCATCCACATACAACCATCTCTTATGCTGTTGGAACAAGTAAGCTATCTTTCTTACAGGAAAAATACAGAAAAAAAAATCAAATAGATGCAAACTTTTTCTTAGTGAATTAAAAAAACCCAAACAACACTTTATGCTACATTCTTCTCCTCTCCTTTCATTCTCCATTTTTTATTTCAGGTTATGTGTCAAGGAAGAAACATATCTGATTACATGCAACTAGGAATTAAAAAAAAAAGTCTTTCCTGTGCCGTAACACACAGGAAGCACTCCTTGTATATTTCCATAAAGGTCCCTGTAGAGCAATCCATACTCTGGATCTACTATTAATCTGCTTTGACCTGAGAGCTAACACACTTGGATCACCTGTGAGTTACCTCTGTTTCACTCACAAATGTCAGTGGTGCCAACTTACTGGAAGAATTAAGTGTCCTCCTTGCCTGAAACAAGTCTAAAGCTAGCCTGGAAAAAGCATTACTGCCAAGGGAACCTGTGGATGGGCAATAAAGGAATGGTTTACTGCAGTCTAGGATTTAAACACTTCAGTGTTGAACTCTTCTGCTTCCCAGTAAACAAACCTGAAAGCAGGGATTCCTTGAATTAATACAACGGGAGTCTCATATAGGAAAAAACAACTAACTGCTACGCCAGAGGTGTGATATACTTCTAGGCAAGAGGTAATAGACTACTGCAGGTCCAGATGGACCTGTCTAGGGTAATGACATCAAGGCAGCGTCCTTTAGGAGGTACTGATACCTTCTGGGGAAAAAGGAAGGAAACATTAGACTGGGAACTAAGTAGAGCAAAGGAAAAAGAAAAATTCAGTTAACCCCTGCCAGAGAAGGTGTATTTTCTCTGTTGCTTCATTATCAGTTATATCACTTTCAGTGTACATTGGCAAGACTTCAGCATAGCGGATTTTGGTAGGCAGTGGCCAACTCTTGCATCTCATTACCTTCTCATCCCCAAAGCAGAAAGCCAACAGAGGAGTTTATAATGATGGTAGGAATAAAAGCAAGCAATATGATGCAGAGTCACCTACTGTAATCTTGATTTGTAAAACAATTAAATGCTTTTCTTCACTTGACATTTGTTGCCTGGCATACATTTCATATTGCTCAGCCATGCAGCAGAAAAGCGTAACCAGATCTCACTGCATCTGGGGTATGGTCAAATGAAAGCAAAGTGAAAATTGTAGATGTAGAAATGAAACTCACCAGCTAAAATAAAGCAACAAAAGTATTACACAGAAATCATCATCATCATCAGTTGGAGGTTTGGTGGTTGCTATGGGATGAGTAATCACAAAGTCTTAACACAGCAATAGGCACCCTTACTCTCTGAGACTGTTTCAACACTGGAAAATATAAGTATGCTCAGAAACATTTTCTGAGCAGAAGAAATTCATTAGTGTGGATGTAACCTCAGTGTATCAACCTGTGAATCATGGCCAAAAGACTGAATTCTTCTTGCATTTGTGCAAGTTTAACTTGGTGTTGAGGTGCAATAATAGGCATTGTAGGAAACTTTATGGTTCAGAAATTATGCTTATTCAGAAAATCAACTGTCAGGCTTGGATACTGTTGGATACTCTCTTATTCAGTTCACTATCATTTTGATTACATGTTGTGTCATAGGACATGTCTATAATATTTAAATTTAAAAAAAAAAAAAGCAAAATTCAGAGTTACCCAAGTTGGCAATGACTGCACAAGTCAATTAGAAACTGTGACAGCAACTGGCAGAACTGTGACTGGGTGTGAATATCCCTGCTCTGGAAGTACAGCATCATTCCAGTGCATGGCACTGGCAGCAGATTAGGCACCCCTCCACAGAGCATTTTGTTGGTTTAGGTGGAGGCAACAACATATACAGCTGGCTTGAAGCACATACCCCCAGCTTGCTTGGAGGACCTCTGCACTGTGTTACTAGGATGCCCATGGTTTCCTTAGGATCTGCAGCTTGCCTATAACAGTTGCTCTCATCATTTCTTGAGAGCTTCAGGAAGGCTCAAGACATTTTGAAAGTTTCATTGCAGCTTCCTGGAGGCAGGGAACTTCTCCATGTCCACTAAAATAGGTTCCTGAACATAAGTGAATTTTCTGAAAATCAGGGGGTGGGTTTATTAGGTACTGCTCTCCACTTTGACTTTGCCTAGCCTGCGTGAAGACATCACATCATACAGTGAACTTGCAGGGCTGTGTCACAGACAGTTTGTGTCCTGGGATTATCTACTCCCTCTATCCTCACGTAGGCCATGGTAGTAGAAGAAAGGTTACATTACCTCTGCATATGCTGTGCCAGTGATGTGATCACTATTAGAGCACTACATCCAGGTATGAGTTTCACATTTCAGGAAAAATATCAATAAATTGTAAAAAATTCAGAGGAAACTCCACGAACAATTAAAGAATCATAAACTTTGATTTCTAGAGAAGTTAAGAAGTTCATTAAAAAGAAGCATACAACCTGGATATAAAAGACATAGAAACCAAATTCTTAAATATATCTCTTCTATTTCTCAAATTAAGATATAATGGGATCTGTACAAGTTCTGGATTAATATTTAATAGAAATCATTTTGCCTTTTTTTTTTTTTTAACAGATAGTCCAATTAGCCATTGGGATAGCTTACTAAGCATTGTTCATCAATAAAAATAAAAGCCTCAAGACTTGAGGGTATTTTTCTAGAAGCAGCAGCTATTCACCACTGTGGATCTTCCAGTCAGAAATAATTCACAGAAGTTCTATAGCTTCTGCGGCAAAGGAAGTCAGAGCAAGATGATCATGGTGGTTCTGACATCTGACCTCAAAATTTATTAACCTAAATAGTAATAAAGAAACACTTAAAATTTTGCTGAGGTCTCCAGAATGATATACAAATACAGCCCACAGTACAAAACAACCCCATAATTTTCTGTTACTTTTCCAAAATGCCAGCTATACATATACAAGGTAACAGAGGTTCAGTATCTGGGCTTCAGAGTACTAGAGCTTTGTGTAAAATGGAGATAATAAAGCTGTGAAACAACTTGCTACATTTCACAATTTCCACCAGCATATTAGAAATTTCAGGAAAGAAAACCAAGAAAAGTACCAGCAATTTTTGTATCCTCTCTTTCAATCCGTGAGAAAGCAGACAAACTGAAATAAGTCAAATTAATCTTACTTGTGAAGTAACCTGTGAGTTTCTCTCTGTGAGAAATGTTCAAATGTGTTTCCTTGTGGGGGCACTCTGGCTTTGAGCACTTGTCTAATATATTTCTTATAGGCATACAAGAAAACCTGCATAAAAATGATTCCAATGTGGCTAGACAGATACATTTTTATTATTATTATTATTTTTTCAAGAGTTGACATCTCCAAAAAAGCTCATTTTGGAGCGTTCTCAAAGTACTTTCTCAAGCAATGACATTTAAATGGCCTCTGACATTTTTGAAGATAGTTTTTTTGTGAAAAGTGGCAAAACTCCTTCTTTTGCTTTGCAGCTGTAATCAAGGATTTTTACTCACCATAAAACATGTCAAAATAATGGATGGCATTCCCAGTAAAGAAAATTAATTTAAACAAGTCAGGTAGAAACACATACCCTTCTACAGAGAAAAGATTCTTTGTAGAAGTTCAACTTATTTATTGCCTTCATGGAAAACTATATTACACAATTGTTTGGGACTGGTTTATTTTCCCAGCATATCCTTTTGAAATAAAACCAAATTCCAATACTTCCCCTGGTCATGTTGCTTCTCTCAACCTGTGTGCAAAGAAAAAAATCCATTTTGACTTCCAGCTGGCCTATTAGTTAGTTAATTAGTGCAGCTTATTACAAAATCAATAACAACATGCCATTGCTGATACATTTCCCATTTACGAATGTGAATATACAGGGCTTCCAACTACCTCATTATTGAATTTATTTGTTGGAAAGATTCTTCAGTGAGTAATGCATTAGGCTGGCATGAAGTCTCTCAGTTCTGCATATACAGAACACAAATAAAAGTGGGAATGAGGAAAGACTGCCTGCTACCTTTCTATTGCTATAAATTCTGTTTATTTATCAGACTCTTCTTTACTATATGAAACATCAATAAAATACAGTATTAAAAACCCACACACATTTCTACATTCTTTAATACATCTCCCTCTAACAATAGAAATAAAAGGAGCAACAAAATTCACCCACTCTAACTCATGTAATCCCTGGCAATATCAATTTTGTGTGTTACTGAGCTCAATAACATCAGATGAACAACTACCTCAGGTATTGTAAAACACAAAGGGGGACATCTCTGGTCAGATAAAGACATTGTTAATACTCAATAGCAACAGAGTAATTCTAGCCAAACTAATGTTCTCCTAGCCGTTACAGTAAAGTTTTTCAAAAAAATTCTCTAATGCCACTACATCAAAAATGAAAGCAACTTTGCCTCTTAGATTAGATGTACTTTGAAAAGATAGTAAGGCAGGATTTTGTCTTTATTTATTTTAAGGTCTTGTAAGTAATTCAGGTGCCAGACAAAACAGCGATGGTTACTCAACATGTTTTAAGTTTTATGTTATCAGTATTCAGTTTGGAAGATCTTAGAATCATAGAATAATTTAGGTTGGAAGGGATGTCTGGAGGTCAAATAGTCAACCCCTCACACAAAGCAGAATTGATAGGGTCAGATTGCTTACAGCCATGTCCAGTCAAGCCTTGGGCATCTCAAGGTTGGAAGTTCCAGAACCTTCCTAGGCCCTTGTGCCAGTGTTTGACCACCCTTGTGGTAATAAAAGTTTCTCTTTATATCCTATTTCCAGCAGTTAAATTTCACTGGCAGCAGCAAGCCACCAGAAGAGGTTCCTAGAAAAAGCAGCTCCCAGGAGATGTTTGCTGAGGGAGGAGCCTGCAAACTGTTGTGATAGCTGCTCCCTCTCCATTAGCTGCCTCTGCTGTTATCCTATGTTGCACGAGGAAAAAAATTACCAGTAAGGGGCACAGTGAGGTTTTCAAATGCAGGATGCTATTGACTAAACTTCCCTTTTATTAATTTGCCTAAAGTTGTTTGTCATTATGCTTAACTGAAGAGCATCTTGTCTCAAAAGCAGGTCTCTGGCCCTGTTGTTATTGTAGCTGCTTTTGGTTCTCTATAAGCTCAACTTTTTCCTTGAACTCAATCTTTTCCTAAATCAGTTTGTATTTTCTTTAGATGAGTTTTACTGAGAATAGTGTAGACATGGTACATTGCTTCCTAAGCTGAAAGATTTCTGTAGCATGTAAGCAATGTCTCAAAATAACCTTCTCACCTGTACTTGGCAGCACACAATTCAGTGGTGTAAAGAGCATTTATGAGGATCTGGACACTGACAGACAAATTATGGGGCCATACTTTCTTTGCTGCAGGACTAACACTGAATGCAGAAACTAGCATTGAAATTATTAGAAAAAAACCTAGAATTTTGTCACAGATAAAATGGTCAGAAAATTCTGATCAGGTTCTTCTGCTCACCTGTTTTGTTGGGTCCCAGCACACTGGATGTGTATATTTTAAGTTTCATTTTGTCTCACAGTGTTAGAACATTATTTCTTCTTTTGACCTCTCTGACATGTTTCCTTATGACTGGCACTCCCTCTTTTACTTCTTTACAGGAAGCGGGAGTAGTACTGTAGTCCAGGTTACAAGGCTGATCTGTCAAGGTTCACCAGAAGCTTAAGTTATTCTAGTCAGGTGATGATATTGGGTTAGAGCTCAAATCTTCAGTGATACTTAGAATGGAGTAAGCAGGTGGGATGTACTTGTTCACAGTATTCCACTTAGTTCCAAAAATACAAAACAATAAGCCCTGGAGAAATCCAACTTCATTCATTTTGGCTCTTCTTTAAGTTACAAAGTGTTTCTATGCATTGTTCGTCTAAATAAGCTTCTTATGTGGCCAATTAACAGCTCCTCATACTTATTTAATTCAGAGATGAGGTCTTAAAAGCTCATCAGGTCTTCAAAGTCTTTCTTGATTTGAATTGTTGATTTCTAAAGCTCAAACTTGAAGAAAAAGAGTATACAAATTGTGCATACAGGGACCCCGAAATCATCACCAGAACACTGCCTGTTATTCACTCACTCAGGGACAAAGCTAGACTGCAGTGATGAAGTGGTGGAGCTGTGTCAGTCCCAGGGGACCCCAGGAATCTATGCAGCAGGTTTTCATACATGTACAGAAAATGGGTCTATTTTCTCCCACAGCAATCACAGTGATCCACCAGCTAACAGTGAGCCAGTGATCACTTAAAAGGAGTTGCAGAGAGGACCTAATGAGTGCTTTCAGATTAGCATCAGTGTAATCTATTAGAACCTGATCAGGAAGAGCATAGTCAGGAATACCAGAACAAAAAAATAAAAGTGAGGGGAAGAAGCACAACAACAGTTGCTACATCACATGTTCTGAATAAAAATGGTGTATATTCTTGTTGACCTTCAAAAAAAATGCTATAGTAATCAACTTTGAAGCTAAAATAGGGGTAAACTGTATTCTGGATATAGCTACTTTTTGGAGGTGTTTTTCAGGTTGCAGTTTCTGGTAATGCATCTGCTTCTGTTTTCCCTGTTTCCTAATGTTTTCCTTGATTCATCCCTTCATTGTTTTTGATGAGTTGATGGGAATTCATTACTTTTTGTTGACTATTGTTATCTTCTGATTTTTAGTGGCTTAGATATCTTAGACAATTAACATCATATGTTGTGATTTGTGACCAATATAGTTAACTATCTAGTCACCTATAGTTGCTTTCCCTGGTAGTCTGAAGTCTGGGTGAGTGGTTAAATGCTTGGATGATCTGTTCAGGCATTGTAGCTGAGCAGACTCATGGTGGGTTGACCCTGGCTGGATGCCAGGTGCCCACCAAAGCCACTCTATCACTCACCTCCTCAGCTGGACAGGGGAGAGAAAATATAATGAAAGGCTCGTGGGTCAAGATAAGGACAGGGAGATCACTCACGAATTCCCATCACAGGCAAAACAGACTTGACTTGGGGAACTTAGTTTAATTTATTACCAATCAAATCAGAGTAGGATAATGAGAAATAAAAACTAAATCTTAAAACACCTTCCCTCCACCCCTCCCTTCTTCCTGGGCTCAACTTCACTCCCTAATTCTCTATGTCCTCCCCACAGAGCAGCGCAGAGGGACAGGGAATGGGGCTTGCGGTCAGTTCATCGCACGTTGTTTCTGCTGCTCCTTCCTCCTCAGGGGGAGGACTCCTCATGCTCTTCCTCTGCTCCACTGTGGGGTCCCTCCCACAGGAGACAGTTCTCAATGAACTTCTCCAACATGAGTCCTTCCCATGGGCTGCAGTTCTTCAGGAACTGCTCCAGTGTGGGTCCCTTCCAGGGGGTGCAGTCCTTCAGGAACAGACTGCTCCAGCGTGGGTCCCCCATGGGGTCACAAGTCCTGCCAGCAAACCTGCTCCAGTGTGGGCTCCTCTCTGCACAGGTCCACAGGTCCTGCCAGGAACCTGCTCCAGCGTGGGCTTCCCACAGGATCACAGCCTCCTTTGGGGATCCACCTGCGCCAGCATGGGATCCTCCACAGGCTGCAGGTGGATATCTGCTCCACCATTAACCTCCATGGGCTGCAGGGCACAGCCTGCCTCACCATGGTCTTCACCAGGGGCTGCAGGGGAATCTCTGCTCTGGCACCTGGAGCACCTCCTGCCCCTCCTTCTTCACTGACCTTGGTGTCTGCAGGGTTGTTCCTCTCACATATTCTCACTCCTCTCTCTGGCTGCAGTTGCGCAGGTGTTGTGTGTCCCCCCCCCCTTAAATACGTTATCCCAAAGGTGCTACCACTGTCACTGATGGGCTCAGCCTTGGCCAGCAGCGGGTCCATCTTGGAACCAGCTGGCATTGGCTCTATAGGACATAGGGCAAGCTTCTAGCAGCTTCTCACAGAAGCCACCCCTGTAGCCCTCCCACTACCAAAACCTTGCCATGCAAACCCAACACAGTGTTACACACAGTACCTGGTTCTTTCATACCCTGCTAACAGCTCACAGCTGACAGTTCAAATATGGAAGCACAAATTTCTTCTTTTAGCAGCAAGAAATATGCCTCTGGCATCTTTCTTTTACACTTATCAGTCATGAAATTGTACACTATAAAGATTTTGAGAGCAGCAGAGCAGCAATGGTACCGCAAGAGTTACAAAACTAATGATATTCAGGGATTTGAAGTAGAGGTTTGGTTTCATGGAAAATAACAGAAAATGCTTTGCAAATACTCCACAGACTGTATGACATTATTCTATTACACCAGTGCTTTGACTGTGTACACCCCAACATCTTACATGGGTAGTCTGCTCATGGCTTTGAAATTAGTGCCAACTCCAGTTTCAGTGCAACTTGATCTACCCGGACTGGATTTACCCTCTCATCGCAGAACTGACAACACGCACATCATCTCTTTGATAAAGCTCTCCAGATATTTTTGTCATCTTACCACAATAATTTTAAAATAACCATAATAAACCAAATTTTTGAAGTAGTGGCTTTAAAAAGCCTTCACTCCACAGCCAGGTGGTCCATGGGAACAGGCTCAGATCTCCCAAGCTGTACCTCACGGATTTCAATACAACTCATATTCCTCAAAGCTCTGATACACCGGAGTCAAGTGGCTAAAGAGATGAGGCTGCTTATAAATCTATGTAAAACGTGTTCCTAGATCACACTTCATGCTGCACTTTCTCTGCTTTCTGCCACATTTTTATCTGGAAACCAAACAATCCTATGCCCATAGAGGCCATTCTGTGTAAAGTTCTGGAAGGACCAATGGAGTAGGAATGACCTGCTAGGTGTTCGTATAAACATTTTCCTCTGAAACAAAGAAAGCTTCAGTTTAAGACTCCTATCTGTACATGGGTCTTGGGAAGTGATTTGGTCTATAGAACTGATTTTGTTACTGCTCTTTTTTGCCAAGAATGGAAGCTAAAAAGATCTGACCATCTTCAAGGAACTTATCTCTCCCTTGATAGTGCACAATTTTTCCCCAATGTTTGCAGAATAATATACTGTGATGAGAAAATGCTATGATAGACAGGATATAGAATAAAGTTTATGAGAAAGGATATATATTAAAAAAAATTCAAAATACCTCAGAAGAAATTCCTGGCTCATCCCTCTGGGTACTCAAGGTGCTTTGTGCAAATAAAACACTCCAATATCTGTTTGCTCTGCAGTCCCAGAGGGAATGTGAACTATGTTTTAAAAAGCAGATTTGTCTGAACCTTATGTGATATAAGGTGAAGTGCTTCCCTCAAGTATAACATGCAGTACTGTTCTCTGCACTGCAGAACAGGTCTGCTGTCTTCATGTATCACGGTGGATGCAGATACAAGTTAGCAGATGTGCAGAAAGGAGTGCTCCATCCAGAGACAGCATAAATTTTTAGTGCTTGTGAAAGCCAGGTTAGTAGAGACAGAGACAAACACAAGCAACAAAGCAAATAAGATTTAACTCTTTCAGGTAACAATGCACAGGAGAAAACTGTGGGCAAAAGTGGATCATCAAAATATAAAGCACAACTATTCAAGCAGAAGACCAAAATGATTCTTAAAATCATTTATTTGTGCAGTACTACATGCTGTGTTATAACATGCATTATTAATTTTTCCAGGAGAGTAATTCAACAATATTTTCTATGCCATGTCACAGATCAAAGACTTGGATATTGTTCCCATTAAAAATGACAACTGTGATAATTATTTTTGTTAACATTCCAATGAGCCAACTACGCTATTCTTTGTTGGGAGCAAATGCATAGCATTACTGAACCTTCCTTGCATTTTACTTTTTGCTAGAAGGCAAATGGGATGATAATTTTCTTTCTTGGTCAGAAAATAAGATAAATTTAAAAATCTGGTTTTACTGTAAAAGCACTGAAGTAATAGAACAATGCAATGTAGTCCATGGAACATGTGCAGAGCATTTTCAGTTATTTCCATGAAATCAAACCTCTACATTCAATCCCTAAGGACCATTTTTTTAATAAGTTTTGTCGTGCCACTGCTGCTCTACTGCACCATCTGCTCTTAGAAGTCAATCAAGAAACAAAGCAAATTTTGGAGGCATTGAATAAAAAGCTTATAAATACCAGAGCAGACAAGGACAATCTTGAATTATTTCCATGTTTCTTTAGAACCTCCCTCACGCTTAGACAGTTCTGCACAGTGAGTCATGTTGGGATGTAGGTGATGTATTTAACATGCAGCAAAGCAAGTTAGATGGAGTAACTTGCTACTTATAACACCAGTAAATTCTACTGCCATAGAGGATTGTAATTCTTAGGAGAATAATGCACAGGGTAACCAGACATCTCCACTTAATTCATGCTTTGCAGGTCTTTCCCCTGCTTGGATCTTGTTCCAGAGCTGCAAGACATAAGGTAACGGAACCTCCCTCTTCTAAGCAGCTTCCTCCTTGTGCTCCTTTCCAAAGTGTGCTCCTTTCAGTTCCCCTATGCCCTGTATGAGTATATGGGACCACAAGGCTTACAATTAACCCTGAGAATCCCTCACATAATTTTTTTCAAATGTATGACTAAAAATAAAAAGTTTAAACTAAGGTATCAGAAAAGTTGGGTGCTAGGAAATCTTACCAGCTCTGAAGTCAGCTAAGACACCACCCTGCTGATTGACTGACCTTCGGAGGTCAAATTACAGTGTTGCAATCAGATGTGAAAATCATTTTGTATGGAGGAGGCACATTAGAGTTCTGAAATAAGATCTCTTTACAGAGTATCAAGCTATGAATTTCAAAGTTGTATCCTGATGACTTTTGCTCACAGGGGAATAAATGATCAAACACATTTCAGTAGCTTTGATCTATGTAGTGCAGGTGAAATGACACATTTTAGCAGTACTACTTTTTAAAAAGTGTCTAAATGTAGATTTAGTTCATTTAATACTTCCTATTTTGTCTTTCCAGCTAGCACAAACTTGTGGGCACAATGGCCTGTTACAGGTAATCATTGACTCAAATCTAAATTAACATCTTTGAAAAACTCTTCAGCATATGCCTAATTTTGTTTTCTCTTGCTATCTGTAAATGTCTTCCTGCAGATTTTATATTTACATGTTCCACATGTGTTTGTTATGTGGGCTCATAATGTCAGGCAATCAGAAAGTTACAATATTAGTGTCTACTAATACGGTAAGATTTGAACACAGATCTTAATATCTTTTCAATATTTCTCAGGCAACCAGCATATATCAAGTAGTACATAGTAACCATTGTTCAGTCTGTTTCTCAGTATTGGCTAGAATTACTTGATTACAGCTGACTGAACTTTAGGGACTTTCTTTTGTACTGCCTCATGACTCCTTTCACTATAGTCTAACTTGAAAGAAATTCTTTAAGCAGAGAAAAACATCTGTAAAAGCTTACCAGGGATCACGCAGGTTGGAAGACAACACCACAGTCTCAGAAAATCTCTACATAGAAAAGAAAAAGAAAAAGAATATCTCTATTTAGTAAGTTCACTTTTTATGCAATTTCTCAAGTTGTCACACCAGTAACTAGGGAAAACTCAGTAGGAACTTAAGAGCTGTAACAAAGAAAAACTCAGTCACTACAAAGAATATCTTCTAGTTGAATGCTCATGCTTAAATTGTGTGCACAAAGGTGTGCTCTTAACTTTGAGTTGCCACAGATTGCCATGGGAACTGAGGTCAGGAACTGGGAATGTTTTTTAGTGAAGGATCATAGATAAAGCTAACTTTAAACTTGCATGACAAAGAGTTTCCTTCAGTTTGGTTACTGGTTCTACATTCCGTCTAGAAACCTGGAAAATTTCTCAACACTGAAAGGATTCTCTCTACAACTGAAACCTTTAATGCTCTGTACTCTACTTTTAATCTTGTCCTTTCTTTTGGAGCATTGTTGAAAGCTGCTCATCAGAAAGCTAAAGTACAATTTAAGCAGAATATGAACTGGACTATTAAAGCTGTCCAACAATTTTCTTCCAGTATAAATCAACATGTTTATGAGGATCTAATTTAATATCGTAGAATTGAGTCTCTGTGCTCAGTCACTCTTTAATAATTAAAGTGGGGATTTTATGCACTTGAACTCAAGAAAAGAGTATAGTCCTAAAGAATGAATGTTTTGACTCAAGAGAGAGCTGCAGCTCTTGTCTAAGTGTCACTTTCTAAGGTGCAGCCCAACTTTAGCCATTGGTGATGCAACCATACATATACACATAAGGTGGGTAGTTTCTCAAAATTATTGGGATTGTTCAGGAAACAGAAGTCATTATGAGCTTAATAAAAGCTGATGCTATCCCAAGGACCTACTGAAAAGGTAGGGAAATGGATATTTCTTGCATTTTCTGCTTCTTGTGCTGAGCCTGATAGAACCAAATGCTTGGAAACTTTCTCTCTTTGGAGCCACTATATTGTCCTTGGCTTTTATTTTAAAAGCATAGGGGTCCAAATGCAGAATTATATTGTCAACTTCACTCTTTCTTCTCGAGTTTCTCAACAACAGTTCATTTCAATGACACGTGCTGCCACATCAAACCTTTTTAAAATCAATTTTATATTAGACTTTCTTTATCAATTAGGTTGACAGCACCCAAATTTCAAGTCTGAAGATGTGCATATGGTTGCTAAATCTCAAGTTAAGAAAACAGTTCTTAATTCTGAGGAATCCCTGAAACTGCTATTTTATACTATACAGAAAATAACTTTATTAACCACTAGGTGCTGCTGGGGCTATCTCCAACTGCAAGTTGAATGAATTCCTAGTAAAAGTAATTTTATGTGAATGTGCAGAAAACTGGGCATTATTAAGTGAAAAGTAATGATCACCTTTCTGCCAGAAGATGGATGATAAGAAACAGTAGTCAATACCCCATTAGCAAGTCCATTATAACCTTGGAATAGAGACACGCTTTATTTTAGAAAGCTAAAACAATGGTATGTGAATTTTAACAGCTGAATAAATGTACATGCTAATCTACGGTTACAAAAATTAAATAAATTAGTCATGCCATCACTTCTACTGCACAAAAAAGTTAGTAACTCATTATCAGACCCATTATCAAACTCTTCATCATGACTACACACACTTTTATGGTTAACGTTGTGTCAGCATTTCCATTACAAACACTTCTTTTCAGGAGCTTACAATACAATCATTGCTGAAATTCTGCTTTGGATCCTTCATTCTGGAAGGCATTTTTATAGATTGTTTTAGCATAGTTCTAAAAACTTATAGAAGTGCAAAAATAATAGTTTTTGTAATTAAAAAAAAAAAATTGTAATTAAATAAAATCAAGTTATTATTTGACATAATTACTTGAGGTTCAAAAATTCCTCTGCAGTTACAGACACTAAACTAACTAACTTAGGTCAAAACTGACATGAAAAGCCCAGCCAAACATTTGTCAAGACTAAAATATTGAAAACATGAGGTGAATGTGAACTCCCTCCTTTTTTCTGTAAATCAAGTTAATTGCTAGGAATATGTTCCTTCATGCAAAATTCTGGTACTTATGAAGTATCTAGATTTCAATGAATACAATGAGAAAACTAGATTTCATTTTTGCTGATCCAACAGACTTACAGGATCTGACTCCCATTTCACATATGTTGTCTGTCAGTGGAGGTACAATATTGAACTACCTACTGACATGATTTAAAATAGTTGCCTTGTCTCATTCCAGTTGAAACCAGGATTGCCAGGTTCACCAATTCAGGTCTCATGGGTTTTTTCTTTGCCATAACCAAAAATGCATCTTCAGCATCCATGTGGGCCTTATGAGTTATGGGGACTTCCACTGTATGAGAGAAAAGGATACAGTAAGAAGTCAGGAAAGCATATTGCACTGTCTCCTCCAAGCAGTGTTACCATTTAGCTTCCTCTAGGGTGGCCTGTCATGGAAGAGTATGTTATTGTTCATTGTTTCGTGAGTCAGAGTGAAAAACAAATTCTGCACTTTCCTACATGTCTGAGAAGCAAATGCCTTACACAGGAGGACACCATTAAAAGAGTCTTTCTAAAACAAAGTAAATAATTTTTGTGGTCTAGCTCAGTTGTGCAAAATGTAACACTACTGGATAAGAATTTCAAAAAAAGAGGGGAATCCAGCTATTATTAAACCAAGTTTGATGTTGAGGAGGGGTAACTTTTCTAAGCCCTTTACAAAATTTTACATACCTATTCTTACCATGTCAAACTTTTCCACATCTGAAGATGATGAATCATGACATTGGCTCAATCCTGGTCTATTTGAAGAGGGGGCTTCAAGTTAAAACCAATTATAAAGAGCATACCATGAAAGGCTCCTTCCCCACTAATCCATAAGATAAGTTGTGTGACAGTTACATATGTTAGTACATGACTGTGCCCCCTTAAGAAGGATATCAGAAAATATTTCAATGGAGGGTGCAAGTCCCTAGAACAACATATGTTAAACACTCCCCTGTTAGAAAGATTCAAACACACACATATATATATAGACAGATGGATTTCTAGCAGCTCACAGTCACATAGCTTAAGGGGATATATTGTGATGACTGCATCTTAATTACTGCACCTTAGGTACATCTACCAAATTCAATTTTGAATTTCATTCTTGGAAGATAACCAAATACAATATGCAGTATATAGCTCGTATCTTCCTACGTTCAGATTTTGTTGGATGGACTCACAGACACAGGTGCATCCTCCTGAGAAATGTTATTCTTTTTTTACATAAAGTTTTACAGAAAGTAATTGAACTGTATGTGCTTTAAAAAGATAAGTGATACTGACTGCTGGACATGTTGCTCCCCTTCCACTTGAAGAGCACTGATTAACCAATTAGGACTGGTGACATCACTGAAGATGAAAGACATTCAAGGGAAAATGTGGTGGTGTGGGGAGGATTGACAAATGTAACTTGTCATGTTTGAAAGATCAGGGTTCCTAAAACAAAACCCTGTGAATGTAGGATTCTCCTTTGAGAGATGCAAAAAATTCAAAGGCAAGAGATTGTGACACATGTAAAAGGAGTAGCAAGAAACAAAGACATATGGTGTTCAGTCCAAGAGTCCTACACAAATTTAAAGGTAAAATAAGTGGAGTACAAGCATTTAAATACTTCTTGGTTCCCCAGGACTGCAAAGAAGTAAATGTGACCTTTTTTTTTTTCCCCCCAGGAAGGATTCCAGGGAGGATATAGAAAACTACAAAACAGTAAATCCAATGGCTATGCTGGACAAATTGGTAGAAGATTTCATTAAAATAACCCAGAAAAATGGGATATAATGGACTCAAGTTAGCCTGGCTTTTGTCAAGAGGAATCATGCCATAAAAAGTCCCTAGAATTGTCTGAAGGACTCAAAGACCGTGAGAATAAAGGTTATCCCACTTCACCCTGCATTTCTAAAAGGCTTTTACAAAGACTTTTAGGGAAACTAAGCACCTATGAAAACAGAGAGAAGACATTTGCGTGAACAGGAACTCGGTTCTATTCACGCAAAGAAACAAAATGTAAATGTTTTTTCTTCACAGTGAAGTCACAGGTGGAAATCACAGGAATCTATGTTGGGATGCAGCCTGCAGCCTGTTCAACATCTTCCTATATCATTTGGAACAACAAATATAGGAAAAGTCTTTTTTTTTTTAAACAGACTTTAATAGGAAGCAAAAGGGATGAAGCAAAGCAATGTAATCATACCTTTCAATTTTTGACTGATCTTCAGATATAACTATGAACCTTTAAGCTACCTTTAAGCCCTTGTAAAGTCAAAGCTCAGCACACATAATGTGATATTAGCCTTGATGGTTTACCTGGGAAAAAAAAAAAAAAGTATGCCATTTGACTAGTCAAACTTCAAGGCTCCAGTAGCTGCAGTCCAAAACCTATTTAGGCAAAAATTACATTCTCGTGCCCTCTCTGTGTTCTTCTCTGTATCTTCCCAAACCAAGATCAAAAACCAATGCAACTCTGTTCCTCAGCCTTCCACTCTCTAACCTCAAAGCCTACTGTGCTTTCCCTAATTCCTGGATACAGGGTACAGACCTCTCCAAAATAATATTTTCACAAGCATCCTGTATATCTTAAGCAACTGTTTCTGCACCTTACAAGCCTCTGAATCCCACTGTCCATATCAGGAGGCCCCTCTGACAGCAAGAACCGTACCTCACATCCCTGCAGCATCAGAGTCTTTCTCTGGCTTTGGGATCTCTTATGCCACACACTGCTGCTCGGTCCAGTCCACCCACAGCTTTGCCCAGTAGTCAAAACCTTGGAAGGGGAAAAAATGGAAGAGTGAGAGAAGTCTGTTTCTGCATGGCCCAGGATAACACTGTCTCCACAAAGGCTTTACCAAAAGCATTATGGTTTAAGTCTTGTTGGCAAAAGTAGAACGCACTTTGCAAGTGGAACCAAAAATTTAGTGTTAGCTCAGTTAGCATCCAAATTATGCAAAGTACAACAGTTATCATTAATTCAATCACAATAAGATCAATAGTCCATTAATAATAATAATAATAATAAAAGTCCTTAAAACAGTCATGAAAGAGAACTCACTAATATCCACCCCTTTTCTCTCAAGTTATGCTTACCTTTCCAATGTCCTCCTAAGTCGGAAGGTCGGTGACTCCCACTCTTCCTCAGGCAGAGGTATCCTGTGAGGTGTCACTGTGAGTAACCAACATCCATAATTATCCACCAGGACATCACAATGCTGGTGATGGGGCTTTCTTCCTCCTTACTTTTGGATCCACTTGGATCTATTTTTAAATGTTTTCTCATCACAGTTTACTTTTTTTTTCCACTGGTTTTCAGATGAAGTTTGAAAGCTGCACAATAACCTCCCGCTGTCTCAGTTGGCACAAAGGGCTGTTGTTTGCTGGGCTACCATACTACCTGGTATGCTAGACCTGATAATCTACTCCCTAGGTATGTCAGACTTTTCTGATATATTGTATTCACAGAGCTTGAGTTAAAACAGATAAGCAAGAGTCAACTGCTAGAAAACTGTTAAAATCAGCTAAAATCAGCTCAGGCCCAAGTCCTGTCAGGTCAGTACAAAGCCTGTCTACTTAAACGAGCCATGGCAAAATTCCTGTTTACTAGGCTGTGAAAGATAATGGTTTGCTGCCTGAAATCCAGTTTTCACCCTCCAGTTCCATTGGCCAGAAGACAAGAAAAGATGGGTAGAGAAAGCAGTAGGCAGCAACTCTTGCTTCGAAACACCTCCAGCACAGAAGGTGTAGATTACTATCACAATTCTGTTTACCAGAAATATGTAGTGGTTTCTGAAAGAAAAAAAAATAAAATCTCCTCTTTCAGATTTTGTTCTTACAATGTTTCAGACAATCCTATTTATTTAGTTTTTCTTCCTCTTGGAATTTAATCATGAAAAGGCTCTAGACTTAGTTTTAGTTTGGTGATTCAATGTTACCCGCTACTAAGAACTGTTTTCTGATGGTGGTGTTTGAATTATGTATCATCACTATGACTGTTTAGATATCCTTTATTGTTACTTTTTTAGCATGACTGTAGAAGCTACTAAGTAAATGAAGTAAAAATCAGAAAATTAAGGGACAAGATAATTACTGTATTCCACAGACTCAAAACAAACTTTCACATTTGAGTTTAGTTGTGTCTGAGCAAAGTATTATACTGAATAATTGGATATTTCAAGGAACTTTGGGACGAGTTCTGAGGCATTACAGACTCCTACTTATTAGAAAATTATCATTGCAAAATATAGTGATGGATGAGTGGTTCTCAGGCTCATTATTTATTCCATCACTTGTAATATTTTTTTTCCAGCTCACTAGCTAGAAATTCCCATGCAGAGAAGTAACTCATAACTGCATGAATTGTTACCATCCCTTCACTTGAACTCAATGTGGCTCTAAAACTGTTTGTGTCCTGGTTATACTAAAGGGTCTAACAATGCAAATATTATCTAAGTGAAAGTTCATTATAATACAGACTCATGATAGTAGCACATTAACATTTATGTTTTAAAACGTTTTTTGTAGACTATAGGAAAAGCTATTGAGCACTGTCACTGAAAAGTTACTATTTTGCACAACAACAACAACAAAAACCCAATAAAAATATTTTTTAAGATGGGGGGGCAGGTGGGCTGAGTTTTTTGAGAGAAGGGTTTGTTGTAAATTGAATCTTTTGAAAGAGATCGCAGAATAGTGTTTCTGAGACACCTCAGAAAACTAACATGATTCAGGTCAGATTATGTTTCTTTCTATCTCTTGCTATTTTTCTTCTGTTATCAAGCAGAAACTGCAGACTGATTTCATCAACTCTGAGTCTGAAAAGGATGACCTCTAGATACCAGGTAATGATAGTAACATCAATTCTCATTCTTAGAAAAGCAAGAGCATTAAGAACGGTAACAGATCTCAAGGAAGGAAATAAAATGTCAACACTGAAACCCATTGGTAAACTATCCAGTGCATTTAAAATACAAAACTAATGTGGCTAACACAAATAAGAACATTTGATGCACTAAATTAATCTTGCAGGTCCAGGGAGGCTTCCTTACCTCTGAGCTCCAATGCAGATCTTTTATCATGGATTTTCTTTTGTTTTACTTCAGCTTGTTTCCAATGGAAACCAAGCTGACTCAGTAACTTTCTCTGTGCCAGTGTCAGTGTCTGAATATGTCTTCAGTCACTTCTAAATGAACTGAATGATTTCAGAAGAATTTGACAGAAGTGAAACAGTCTCAAAAAATAATTGCATTTCTACAATTTTCATGAAAATAAGCAGCCAGGTGGAGGAGAAAGATCCTCTAAATACCCTTCCTTAGAGAAAGGCTGCAGGATAATCTTAAACCTTCCTAGACTCCAAAGTCAAACTGTCCTGAGACAAATCTATAGGAAAACAGGCTGCCTTGGATTCTGCAACTTAGGGGAATATTTGTTATGGAAAGGAATCACAAAATAATTCTTAATTTCTTCCACTTGTTATACTCCTTCTCATGCCATTTCCAGAATAAAAAAAAAAAATAATTTACAGATTAATATATTTTCTATAACTTTTACTTTAAACCCTGGTACATAAATGACAGAAAACATTTTTGGTACTAAGGAACTAGATTAAGGATAGGATGGAGGATCCAAAGAGATCTAGGCCTCTTTCCTAGCATGAGTGAAACAACTTTTTTTCTTTTGGTTTACCTCAATCAGCTTAAAAGAAAATGAAAGACATTACAGTGAACCATTCTAGGAAAAAATGTTATTATGTATATTTCTCATTTTATTAGTTCTATTAGTGTACAATGTACAGACAAGCCTTACCCTGCTCTGCTAGTTTCATAAGACATCGCTTTACTGTTTTACCTTTTCTCCTGAAGTATGATATATTTAGCAACAGTTGTTTAGCTGTACTTAATTAAATGTGGCATGAATCAGAAACGTGGTTTGAAAGCAAAAAAAAAAGTCAGTATAGTAGAAGGTAAAGCCTATGAGATGCCCCTCTGAGTTTTCTTTTTTAAAAAAAATATATTTTGTCAACAACTATGTCCAAGAGAAAATCACCATTTTTTGTACACATCTATTGCACACCCAAGGACATGAACAAAATATTCAATAACAACTTGCGTACAGCACTCAGCACAGCTGTTGAGTACAACTTGGAAGTTACATTTTTCTGTAGTATTTAGGTGCCTTTGGTATTCCGCAGACAAATCATGTGAGTGACAGACAAAATGGAGAGTTACCCAATAAGAACAAGCTGTAAATCAGGTGTGTCTTCCACAGAGAGATGCAGATTTATGTGGGTTTGGGTTCTGATTCAGAGATTTTACTGGGAGAAAAAAGAAGGCAGATGTTTATGCACACACAGAGAGAAGTGATTTATGTTTGTCTTACCGCAGCTTATTGTATTAGAACTGCTTATCTTTACATGTACTGCATCAAGTGTATCAGCTGAGGTGTATGTTCTGTTGGAGAATTAAGCAAAATGTATGCTGAGAAGAACAACCTTGACGTTATATACAATTCTGTGCAGGGAAATCTGCAAGAGAAGGGTCAAGATCAATTCCATTAACCAGAAAGAATCACTGAAATAGATTTTAACCCCTTGGATGTAATTAGTCACTAAGATTGCCATTATGGCCACTCCATCCTTTTGATGGATTGAAAGCCATTAGCTACTCAAGTTTTACTAAGACTGTAAAGTTATCCAGAGCATCTGAGCATCTAAGGGTAGATATTTTGTGTTGGACTCAACTGAGACACCACATTCAGCCAAAACCAGTTTTAAATATTAAAAGAAGCAAGAGGGTGAGGTGAAAAAAAAAACAAAACAAAACAAACAAACAAACAAACAAAGGCAATGGGGTGATGTCTCCTTACATTACCATTTGGCTTCATTTTTATTTGCAGATACTGATATGAACTCATAATGGAGACCAAGCCATGTCAGTTTTCCCTTTCGCCCTTTGCTAAGAATCTTCCTGGAGGAATAAATGAAGAAAATTACAACTTCCCCATGTTACAGAGCCATAGTGGGCTTTTGTTTCCTTCCATATGCACCACCTACTTTGAAAGTATAGGTTTCAGCTTTGCTTACTAACAGCTAAACAAGCTACAGCTACCAATTCATCTCCACAAACTGGCTTCTTGGATGGCCTCTGGAAGGCTATGTCCTAGAAAGTGAAGATATTTAGGAGCAGGACTACAGAAAGACAGACATATACATCTAGTTCAATATTCTGCTTAAGAAACGTATAATGGAAATCACGACCCTGTAATTCCCAAATTCCTTAATGAACTGCTTTAGGTGTTTCAGGTCTGTTATGTCCAGAGAAGTGTTTTAAACAGAGAGCTATACCTGATGAAAGTCTGACTCTAAATTTTCACTGATTCTGCCAGGATCAAGAAATGATGAATTCTGCTGTGTACGTTGCCTACAGGACCTTTTAACCTCTCCTATAGATAATACCATTTCACATGGAACACAAGGTCCATCCCCGTATCTCCCAAAAAGTGGGAGATCATATGCAGGAAACCCTAACAATCTTTGCCTCACCTTAACAAACCGTTTCTTCATAGTTAAAGAATACTAAATAGATGGTAGATGTGGGAGTAATTTCTCTCAAGCATAAATAGGAATTCCTTCTGTGTTCGCTTGCACCATCTCAAATTTTGTATAAGTGCACTAACCACTGACCTGCTAGGCACAGAGCAGCATTTTTACAATATAATCATAATTTTGTGCAAATGAAAAAACCTAGGCATTGGCTTCTAGGAATAAAAAAATGGAATGTCTAACTGTGTCTACAAGGAGGCATTCACAGATCATTAAAAAAAGAGGACGTAAATATACATGCTTTATTCAGAAATTTCTTAGGGATAGTTTAAGCATTTGAACTCCTTACTTATGTAGGCACCTATATCCCTGCATTGAACAACTTTACACCAATATGAGAATGGAGAGTCTGTCACAAAGACAAGATACTAAAAATGACGTTCTTCAAAACTGAACACTGCTGCAGACATAGCCCTTAATTCCTCAGTTCTTCATGGATGTGGAACACATACAACCTGGTCTCATTGCAGTACCTGAGAGTACCAGTGATGTGGAAAGATCTAAAACTGTTCAGTCAGGGCTAACATGCACCAACTTGAATAGGAGGTCTATCACTTTAACTGAGGAGTACAGCTATAGCTATGCAAATCTGCAAAGTTTAATCTTCAACAATATAGGTTAGACTGTTAGTAAGCGGGGGGGGGGGGGGAGCAGGAGCAATTGTACACAGAAAAAGCTGATTATGAATGTAAATTATGGTGTACAACATTTGTCAAGCTTCTGGGCCAAGACATTAATTCCCTTTATAACTTTTCAAAATCAAGACTTAGGAATTGTGGGCTAAATGCTATCTTCTATCCTGGTATAAATCCAGACTCGTTATTGTCTTCAATTGAAGAACACTATGTTACTGAGGTCTGTATTTTCCTCTAACCGGTTTTTGTCTGTCATTGTTATCCAAACACAAAATCATTTTATAACTAAGTAAATCAGTGTTTGATTACAAAAGAAGTATCTACTAAATTTGTAATAGCGTGGAAAATGTTATTGACCATCTAGTTTTAACTACTGTAAAAATACCTAAAGCAATTTTAGTGGCCCATTAGTAGTAGCTGTTTTGCACAGCTGTGTAGAGGCTCCATTAAAGATTCACTGTGTATTAGGTCCCATAAAATTATTAAACATTAAGTAAATCTATGCCACTTTTTCCAAGTTGTCCAGACCAGAATTCTACTCTGGAAATTTTGAAGTAGCATTCACATAGCCTTCAGTAAAATCATGCAATCACTGAAATTAACAGCATTATAGTTATTTCAATATCTTCAAGACTGAGCCCATAAAGAAACCGGCCAAACACTTGACTTTCTCAGTTTTAAAGATGTGAGGAAGCAAAATAAGTCAAATTTGCCACTTATTGTATTATGAGACAAATTACATATTTAGTCCTCATTAGTTCACTTTTTGAAGTATGCATTTAATATTTCATATGACGCTGTGAATAAGAGAAGTCTTATATAATGAGGATGTTAATTATTTGAAGAAAGGTCTCCTTTGCATTGGGCAATTGAGGATTAAGTTTGGCATTTCTAAGGAATATCAGTAAAACTACATAGTGCAACCTAAATCTCAAAAACATACGTTAACTCAAATACTTAGTTAAAATAAATAACAATTTATTATTTAGTTAAATAATAAAAAATTAACTGAAATATTGGATGTGTGTTAACCTAAGAAAGACCCATCTTCTGTTTGTCAGTATAATGTACACTAATTCAAAACATTTGAAAATTAATTTAAATGTAATTAATAACACAGGTGGGGGTGAGGCTGTTATTAGTCCAAATTTGGTGAACTGCTGATAGGTCTCTATCTTTACTAAATTTACCAGCAGTAGAGAATAGCTTGCATCTCAAATGATGACATGTTATTGTTTGTGCTCTAATACAAGTCTTGCCCACTGTTTCCCTGTCATTTGCTACTTTGTTCCAGCAGTCACAGTTTCTATCCACTTTCATGTGACTGCTCTAAAAGACAAGAGAGAGCTCAAGGTTGTCAAGGAAATTTCACAGCTAAGTAAAGCAGCAAAGAAATTTACACCTCAAAAGAACAGCTTTGGCTTGTATGGAAAAGTTAGCAATCCAAAGTTCATGTCAGCCCTTACTCAAATAAAGGATGAAATGACAAATGCTGTTAAAACTTTCAAAGTCTATGACAGTTACTTCATTAGATATACAAAAAGTGAATCCATTCCTGAATTCATTTCTCAAAGAGCAAAACAATTAAAATACAATATGTGATGTGTGTTGGGCTTTTGGGGGTTTTTTGTTTGTTTGTTTTTAATAACGTTCAGGTTACAAGCAACAAAATTGTGGGCAGTGTATGAAGGCATGATGGTACTAGCTGCATGAAGGACAGGAATCTTGGCCTTAAATCTGAATCTTAATTGTACACGTGTCTAAAAAGTAATTCCGGATTACATTGCTGTAAGAGATGAACTCTGCCCGGTGTTTCATAAAAACATTAATTCTGGCACTGTTTGCACTGTGACATTGCATTCATAGCAACTAATTCTGACATCATGACCAGTGTGTTTATCAGGCACACTGCTTTCATACCATACCTTGTATTTGCTTCTGTTTTCTGGCATAGTAAGAACTTAATTCTTGGTAACGTTTTTTTTCTCTATGGAAAAGGACCTCTAGCAAATCTGAAAAAAAAACCCACAGTAAACAACAGCAATAATTCAAATGACATCTCTAACAACATGCAGTTATGGCAAAAATATTCAATAGCAATGATCCTGATCATTAGTAACAAATGGTTTTATTAGCTGTGTTGACTTTAAAATAACATTGGGAGAAAAGTACTGATAAAAAATTAAAAGAGTGGCCTACATATAATGTAATATTTTTGAGTTCCTCAATTTCAAAGAGTGAATAATGCAGCAAGGTCAAAGATTTGTGTATACCCAAAATAGAATTATATTCTCTAGTAAGTTCTTCTTTCTCATTTAATGACTATCAGAACAGTATTCATAGGTCCTCTTTGGTAATTTAAAACTAGCGTTTAGGATTTCACTTTCAGTGCTTTCCTGTACTCTGAACTGCCAGTTATCTTATTTCTCCTTCATCATGTTGATCTCAAGCCAGAAAGCTTTTGCTCTGATTAGCAGCTGGTGTAAATTCATTGAATTCAAGTGCTTTTGCTAGAGGTACACAAGCGTAATAGACCACAACTTAGCCCATGGCATTTTAAGATTAACAAGTTTGAAGTTATACCCAAGACACAGCAGTAGAGTGGCATTTCAGATGTGCCTCTATGTTAGTCTTACTTTCACTAATTTCAAATTATTACACATCCCAAATTAAAAACTCTTGACCAACAAATGCCATATGACAATTTCCTCCTGACTTCCTGGAGATTTCCTCTGCCCTTTTCACACATTAGTCTCTCTGCTTATTTGTGTGTTGAGACACGACCTCTCCTTCACTCTCTTGTCAACCTTTTCTCACAGAATTCTCCTTCCTATATGGTGGGTTTTTTTTTGCATTCTCAGCTTTTAATTTTATATTCCTCATATCATTTTCTTTTCATTATATCTTCAATATGACACAATGCAAAAAACTATGTCATGCTGTATTCTATAGAGTTTTCTTTTTTCCTGAATTTTCTCCTAGTCAGAAATCATGACTCAAACTGCTCTACCTACTTATATCAGCCACGTTAGCAAATGATTTAGACTATTTAGGTTAGGATACAAGGAAAAAGGGGAAGTCCTTATATCATAGTATCAACATAATCAGTGCATTGTCTTCTAGTCATTAACTAACAGTGACTGAAGATTTGGACTGAGATGCTAAACTGCTGCAGGGAAAACAAGTGCTCTGTATCTTAGCCTATCCTTGGACTGTATGATTTAAACTCAAATATAAACGAAGCTGCAGGCTGACTCACACACTAGAACCCATGCCTCAGGAGAGGGGCGGGGATGCAGAGAAGCGCTCTTTGAACTCAGCTGTTGCAAAAGTGTCTAGAACTAAAATCTATACAACAAGGTCAAGCTGTTGAAAAAGAAGGGGGAAAGTCTGATAAAAAGACTGACTGCAACACGAACAGCTTATCAACTATGAAAAAAAGCAAGTCAAAAAGGTCATTGACCCAAAAGAGCAAGAGCATGTCAAAACAGAGCGCTTAGGACTTTTCTAGCTTACACTATTGAGAAGCTCTTCCTATGCATACTTTGCAGAGGGCCCCTCCTTACATAAATCACACAACAGTATACAGCACTAACTGCAGTTACACGTTGTAAGTTTCCCCAAATATATAACAACCAATGTGACTATAAGAATACACATCAGAACAGAAGCCTTATCTGGAGAATAGCCCATTGTGCACTGGCTGGCCCAGTTCTCGGGGTTCATCCTGAGATAACTCCTCCCTTGATGATATAAAGCATAAAGCTAGGCTAACTTGCTATGAACACATGCCTTTCTCTTTCTTCCTCAAATGCTGTGTAACTTTGCAGTCAGAGGCAGGGAGGAGATAATCTTGCTAATGAAAAAGCAGTATCATAGCAAGTAAACTACCTTCCCTTAAACTACATGCTGAAAAGGCTCTTTGGAGAGTTTTTTTTCTGTTTTTACTTACTTCAGAATCAGTCTCTATTAAATCAAGTGATTTGCACAATGTCCCTGCTGAACAGTGCAGTCAAAACCATAAAAGAATCTCATCTTCCTTATTCCACTGTGATTCCACAGCAATTACAAAAATCCAAAGCCTACAGTTCTAGTGGTTAACATTCATGCTTGAATATAATTTAAGCAAAATTGATGAGGTTTGACTATATTAAGGACAAACCTACTTATGTTAGAATTCTATCCCAGGAGTCTCAGTGGGTTATAATCAAGCCCTAAAAGGAAAAATCTTGACTTCAGAAATGAACTGTTCTTTTCTATTCGAAATCAAAAAAAAAAAAAAACCACCAAAACCTAAACCTTTGAGAATGCAAAAAAGCAGGTTTTATGTGCCATTTTACCTTCATAACTGAGCACGGGGTTTAGTATTAGTTTTTTCATCAAATCTAAGAACTGATTTTTGATTTAGAACACACATACTAATACATAAAGAAATAAGATCGTAATTTTTCTCAGTGTGTTGTGGTTTAACCCCAGCTGGCTACTAAGCCCCACACAGACGTTCACTCACTTCCCCCGCAGTGGGATGGGGGAAAGATTCAGAGGAATAAAAGTGAGAAAACTCGTGGGCTGAGATAAAGACAGTTTAATAGGTAACACAAAAGCCACGCACACAAGCAAAGCAAACCAAGGAATTCATTCACTCCTTCCCATGGGCAGGCAGGTGTTCAGCCATCTCCAGGAAAGCAGGGCTCCATCATGTGTAACAGTTACTTGGGAAGACAAATGCCATCACTCAAAATGTCTCCCCTTCCTTCTTCTCCCCACAGCTTTATAGGCTGAATATGACGCCATATGGTATGGAATAGCCCTTTGGTCAGCTGCGATCAGCTGTCCCAGCTGTGTCCCCTCAACTTCTTGTGCACCCCCAGCCTCCTCGCTGGTGGGGTGGGGTGAGAAGCAGAAAAGGCCTTGACTCTGTGTCAGCACTGCTCAGCAGGAACTTAAACATCCCTGTGTTATCAACACTGTTTCCAGCACAAATCCAAAACATAGCCCCATACTAGCTACTGTGAAGAAAATTAACTCTATCCCAGCCAAAACCAGCACATTCTCCACTCCTTATTCCATACCATTTTCGTCATGCTCAGGTCCCACACTATTCAATACATCCTCATTAACCACCAGCCCCCTTCCCATCCTTTGATATAATACACAGATATCATTCCCTTAGTTTATGGACCACCCCTGTAAAATGTCTCTAAAATGTCCACAAAATGTCCCTTGAATTCATTTGGGCCATGACTTTGGGCTCCACCTGTTATGGTGGTCACTCAGGACAGGAGAGGTGGTGTGTTGCTTGGAGTTACTGGCCACCAAAGCCAGCTCAGGTCAGGTCACTGCTGCACTTGCACTGCTTCCTGTAAGGCTTCTCCTCCATTGGTTCAGGTGGTTCCTGCTATAGTAATTCCCATAAACATGCAACTCACATCATGGGTTACAACAACCATTACAGTCTCCACCCCTGGTCCCTTTGGGTTTAACATTGCAATGAACTCCTCCAGTTGCTCTTAGCCTGTCTAGCAACAAGGGGTTCCTGCTATAGTAATTCCTGTAACATGCAACTCACATCATGGGTTACAACAATTTAAAGGTATTACCATTACAATCTCCACCCCTGGTCCCTATGGACCAGACCATAGGGTTTAACATTGCAATGAAGTCCTCCCCTTGCCCCTGCTCCGGTTTGGACTTATCCACAGACTGCAGTCCCTTAGGGGAGTACCTCCTCCAAGTGGAGCCTTATCTATGAGCCACAGTCTCCCCAGGGGTATACCTGCTGTGGCATGGACTTGTCCACAGCCACAGTCACTTTGAGGTGCACCTGTTCCAGCGTGGCCTTCTCCATGGGCCACAATGCCTTCAGAGATATACCAGTGTAGCCTTACCCACAGCCACAGTCCCTTCAGAAGTAAACCTGCTCCAACATGGCCTTACCCATGGCTGCAATCCCTTCAGGGGTGTACCTGCTCTGTCTTGGTCTTATCGATGGCCACGCATTTTGAGGTGCTCCAGCATGACCTCATGCACAGCCACTGATGCTTCAAGGTGTACCTGCTGTAGCATGGACTTATCCACAGCCACAGGTGCTTTGAGGTGTGCCTTCTCCAGTGTGGACTTATCCTTGGGACACAATCCCTTCAGAGGTATACCTGCTGTGGCACAGACATAACCACGGCCATAGGTGCTTTGAGATGTACCTGCTCTGGCATGGGCTTACGCACGACCACAGATGCTTCAGGGCGTCCTGCTCCTGTGTGGACTCATCCACAGGTCACAGTCCCTTTGACTCGAGTTCACACTGGAGCTCCAGCCTGCCCAGTACAGCAGCACAGAAACAGCAGCGATGCCCTGGCCATCTGCCAGCCCAGGCACATGGCTGTTGCTGTTATCAAAATGTTCCCAGGCACAGCAGAGTAAGGTGATCAACTTTACAGCAGCACAGCAAGCAGCGCAAGCAAAAAGCAGCCACTAACGAGCACTAGACTTTAATATACAGTAAGGCAAGCAAGCCCCACGGCAAGCACAGAAGCCTCCCAATTAATAGCTAAACAGCAATAACAGCTATAAATGTGATCTAGCACATTCCAATCAAATCTGTCGTTATCTCAAACCCTTCGAGCCCCACGTTGGGCGCCAAAAAGAATTGTCATGGTTTAACCGCAGCCGGCAACTAAGCCCCACACAGCCACTCACTCTCTCCCCCCTGGTGGGATGGGGGAGAGAATCGAAAGGGTAAAAGTGAGAAAACTCATGGGTTGAGATAAGAACAGTTTAACAGGGAAAGCAAAAGCCGTGCACACGAGCAAAGCGAAACAAGGAATTCATTCACTCCTTCCCATGGGCAGGCAGGTGTTCAGCCATCTCCAGGAAAGCAGGGCTCCATCACGTGTAACGGTTACTTGGGAAGACAAATGCCATCACTCCAGAAGTCTTCCCCTTCCTTCTTCTTCTCCAGCTCTATATGCTGAGCATGACGCCATATGGTATGGGATATCCCTTTGGTCAGCTGGGGTCAGCTGTCCCAGCCGTGTCCCCTCCCAACTCCTTGTGCCCCCCCAGCCTCCTCGCTGGTGGGGTGGGGTGAGGAGCAGAAAAGGCCTTGACTCTGTGTCAGCACTGCTCAGCAGGAACTTAAACATCCCTGTGTTATCAACACTGTTTTCAGCACAAATCCAAAACATAGCCCCATAGTAGCTACTATGAAGAAAATTAACTCTATCCCAGCCAAAACCAGCACACAGTGATAAATTGCTTATTTAAAAACAGTTATTACAGTGTCAGTATTGAGTAGAAAATGCATAAGCTCCTGCAAAAAAAAAGGAATGTTGCTGATGCAGAGAATTCGTGATTACATTTATTAAACATCATAGTCAGTATTTTGCTATGTAAGACACTGTGAGAGCAAATATGTGAATGGTAAAGCTAGAAAAGATTGCTCTTGAATATAAAAGATGAGCACAATTTTCACTCACTGAAAGCCTGCTGTGTAGCCCTGGCTGTGAACACATGGAAAAACACACAGGAAAGTGATTTGGATTGTCCCAGGACAGTCCATCTGTGCCTTTGGGATGCATAAGGCAGGAGCCTTCAGTCTACGCCCCTTACATCCCTATGTATTTACTGTCATCCCCCACCTCCCAGCTTGACTTATGCATGTCGATCAGCCTATGCAAAGCCCATTTTTCAGGAAGGTTTGGGCATGCAGTGCAACATTGTCTTGCTGTGAGGGATTCCTTAGAGAGAGGTGTGTGAGCTGCAGGTGTTTTCTGCACACTCTTACCAGAGGAGAGAATTGGCTTCCCCTGGGAAAGTCAGTCCAGCTATCCACTGTCACCAAGACATGACAGTTGCAGGCAGGCTCACATTGCTCAACAGTACACCATTTTGCAAGGCTTCCTCAGGGACGTTCCCTGCAGCCTGGTAATCCTAAAATAGAGTACCCATTGCCTGCCAGGTGTTATCCAGCTCCTCTGCAGAGATATCTGCAAGAGCTCTTCTAACAGTTATCAGCCTAAGCCTGACATTTTGGAAAGAGCAGGAAGAAACCCTGAAAATTAACATTGCCAGAGGTAAAAGTATGTATTGGTTTAGGGGCTATAATGAAACAATCTTTAGAGAAGGTTTGCTGAGGACCTGCTGGGCACCTTCCTGGTTCTCTGGTGAGTCACATTCTGCTTCTTCTTAGGATCCCAGGAGTTGCAATATGAATCTGATGGTTATGATGGAGTGAACAACAGAAAACACGTCTCCATAAGGGACTGTTACATTTATAAGCATTTGGCTTACTCTGAGCCTGTTTTTGCCGCAAACATGGTCAACTCTCCCCCTCCTTCCTACTCTTGTAAGAGGATGCCAGACCATCTTTCAGGATTAGTGACCATGAAGACCATCCCAAAAGGCTTGTGGAATACCAAAGACTCATCATCATTCAGATGCCCATTTTATTTAGAAAATAATTCCTCTGTACCTGGTTGGTCTGGTTCTTCTAAAGAAGTTCTGCTAGGAAGCGGAGAGTTCAGTAGCACATGTATTTCTGGATTGATAAGCTCCATGACCATGAGAGATTGGTTCAGAAGCATTTTCGTGTTGTGGTAGCACTTTCCATATCTCCATATACAGATTATTACAGGCAACAGATTATACAAAGTTATATCTGCTTTATCTGTACCTTTAACTGCAGAGTCCTGATAACTAGGTGTCCTGATATCAGTTTTTATCAGGGGAAGGTGTTCTACTTTGTAGTTTTAGATTGATAGAATTTTTCCTGTTACCTGTTACAGCAGGTAACAACACACACCCCGCTTCTGCTGTTTTGGTATTTGACAGTGCCAAGGAAAAGATTAAATGATGACTTGAAGAGTTTTTTAATAGGCCATAAAGGAAGTAGTTCATCTCATATCCCCTAAACCGAACTCCATTGTGAACTATTACGTAATATAGTTAATGTCTGATGAAGATGCATTTGGAGATCTATCTATGCATGTGCACAGCATAGGCTTATCTGTAAATACATAGTTCTAACAATGAAGAGAGAACAGCAGTCCAGAATGACTGCAAGGTGGAGAGCGATGTTTAACTTTTTTTTCTAAGTGCAAATACCTCTGTGCCTACATTACTCCAGAAGCTGTTTTTTCTTGAGCTGCCTAAAAGAACTATTGTTCTTAAACTACTTAAACTATCCCCTATTCTTGATGTATGGAACAAATATTTATGAATTCCTTAGTATCAGTCTTCATGGTATATAAAATATCTTTTTTTTAAGACATTTTGCAGCTCTGCATCACCTTCTTATCTCCCTGTTATGATACTCTTCTGTAGCTCTTCAGGTATCTTTCAACAAGATCCACTTTACTAAAATACTTGACTGCCTAGGGATAATAGTCTGTTTTACCACCTAGAAGATATCATGGTGGTAGTACTAGGAATCACCCCTCATTTTGTCTTTGCAGGGCAGGTCTCTCTGCTTGCTTTGTATCAGACGGCCAGGTATATAACCTAGCTCTTGAGTCCTACCCATTCGCTTTTGCCAAGTGTTCTGAGAATCTGTATCTCCAACTACCCAATTTTTCCTCAGATCTTGTTTTCTGAAAAAGCATGCATTTGCAGCTGAAAATGATGATTTTATTCACTAGAGGCTGTTTGCCCAGGCACCTTTTGGCAACTGCAGTAAGTGGCTTATAGTCATTTTCAGCTAACACTGACCTTCTGTAAATAATGAAATCAAACTATTTTTATTCTCAGAGACTAAGGCCAAAGACTTTTTCTATTTAATTTTCCTTAGTGCCAGTGATGCATAAGCCACACATCTCCAGGGCTGTCTTGTGAGAAAAGAACCATACCAATAAGTTCCTTACAGACATCTGTAACTACAGAGTTGATGGTCTCTGCGTTAATATGACCTGCCTGCTCACGTTGCTGTGCAAGATTTTCCAAGTATGTTATCTTCATTTCAACTTAACAGTTTCCATAGTATGCTTTAATTTAACAGGTCCACCTCTTCCACAGCTGCTCAGAGTCTTTAGTCATGCTTTTCTACCATTCTTTCATCATATTGAGACATCATCTGCACACTTTAGCACTTTCTTGGTAAGACTTAGCGTGACTAGTGGTAGCGTGAGGGAACAGTGTCCCTTAAAATGCACACTGAATGATGGTATGATTGGGACCATTTATCTTCTGGGGTTTTTTTTCTGAAGGAATCTGCTGGAAATCTGAGGATATCTCAAGAATTAAAAAATAAATAAATAATTTTTAAAAATCCAGTATCAGCCTTCTCCTCTTGTTGGTAATAAAGCAACCTCCCTTGATTACACATTTATCTAATCCTTAAGTATATATTAAAAAACAAAATATTGCGGTTTTTCCTAGAAGCACAAAGAATGCATCCTACCTGACAGCTCTTCTATACATTATTCCCAGAGCTATCCATGTTTGGGGGGGGGGGAGGGTTTACTTGGTTTTTTGTTTGTTTGTTTGTTTTTATCTCTGCATAAAGATGAAAAGAACATTCTTAGGGGCACGATCATAGCCCAACTTAACTTTTTCAGATTCTGTGCTATATGCAATTTAAAGCTTCTTTGTCCACTGGGAGATATCCTCAAACAATTAATTCCTCAATCGTTTTGGTTTTCTTACCCTCCAGTGAGACCACACATTGATGCATTCTTAAGTGTCTTATATTTTTAGCCCTGGTACTCTTACAAAATGAACATGTTATAAAATCCTTCAGGACCTGAAAGTCCAAAAGGTGCTCCTGGCTGACACAGGTCATCAGATATCATTTTTTCCTTTCACTACAAACTTCCAAACAGGCTCAGGCAGCTAATGGGAAGATGTACCCTTTTACCCTTTTGAAGAAACGTGTTAGTGTTTTGGGCTCTCTGTGAGTAGTCTAGTACCCAATTTATAATGATTACACACCCCAGGGAATAGGACACATTGATGTTTGCTTCACTTAGCTTGTAACTCAAGCCAGATAAGTATTTCTCTGCAAAATCCACACCATTAGATAGGGTTCATAGAGTTATAGGTTCTGACACGATAAAAATGAAGGAAAGCCACAGTTAATCCGCTTACAGTACAAGGAAATCTCAAAATTCTTCCTTCCTTTCTCCAAGTCCAGCATCCACATCTCTAGATGCTTATTTAACCCCTACAGTCAGGGCAGGTTTGAAAGTATAAAACACCACACAGGAGAGCCAACCTCATTAACCCAGTTAATGTCATCTCAACCACTGGTATATGAAACAATTTTCCTCAGCTTGTTCTGGCTAAGATAAAATGAACAAGAGACTTACCTCCCTCAAAGGAACTGTATTACAGCTGTTGACCCTCTCAGACTTTAGTAATGGTGTTTGGAGGCAGCCCTCATCTACACCCCATGTTACTGATGGGCTAAGAAGCCTGCTCAGCTCCCTCAGTGGAGACAAGTCTGGATGCCATCAGCATATTGCAGGTACTATTACTCAAATGTCCATGCTAGACCTCTTGACACTGCGTAAACCTGTTGAGTAGGAGGAACAGCTAACTTCCTCCTGTAAAAGTAACCTCCACACTATCATTTGGGGGTTTTCCTGAAAATACAGCTTTTGCCTTACTCAAGAACAGAACTTCACATAACCTCAACAAGGTTTGCATAAAACCTTGTGCAACCTCAAGCTTGTATACACAAATGCAAACAGATAATGTCTCAGCTTTACCCATAAATTTCTAAGAAGTAACAGTAATCATGTATTTTCTGAAAATAAGGAATTCTAATGCAAAAGCAGGTCTGCCTAAAGACAGAATTTTCTCTCTAGCAGCAAGGCTAAATAAAACAGCCAGGCACTTGGGAACATGAAGAATAAGGAAGGAAAAGGGTCTCTCTCATTTCTATGTCATCATCACCAGCAGCGCTTGGCTTCTACTTTAGCTAAAGAACAGGAGCAGTATTAATAATCTCCCTCTGTGGAGGAGAGTGTAAAAGTCTAAGCTATTTTTGGAAGAAAAGAACTGCAAAATTTCTGTAAAAAGGATAAGTGTTTTAAGGGGGGACAAAGCCTGATTATTTTTTTCCCACATACCTGCTTTGTGAAGCTCAAGACTGGTCTGTCTTCCTGGATTTTAGGGAATCAGATAGATCTGATCCAATCTCCGTTCAGACATGAAACAATCTTTCCCTGCAGCCTTCCCTTTGCACACACACACACACGACCTTCTTCCTCCCCCTGTTAGTGACAAGAAATTGAGAGATAGGTAAGTGTGTGTTGCAATGCCAGGCATCTCTGCTTGGGAAATTGCAGCTGTTGTATATTCTTTCTCCTCCATGTTGCATACCAATTTGTGGGATATAGCTGGAAACCAAGCTCTTGAAGCCGATTATGAAGCAGAATATGCAGAGTTGAATCCAGTTTTCATTTTTAAAACAAGTTGACCAATAAAGGGTGCTACTGCTGGAACAGTTCTGTCAGTTTTTCAAGGTACCTTTGGCACACTAGGAACTTTTCTAAATGCATCTGGGACAGTGTTTGGAGAAGTAGCCTTCAACATGCACTTACGAAAGCATACACACACATACATATATATTTATACCCACATGTATGTGCATGTACTTATCCATGCTGTCTTTCTGTAATATACACAGAACAGCCTATCTTTTTCTTCGTACACACAGACAATGAGTCTTATGTAGTGTTAAGCCAGACGTATCTGTAGATTTTTGAAAATGCCAAAGAACCCTGCCAGTCAGATTTCCTCACCCACAATGAAACTTGAGTATCAGCCAAGGTTAAGACAGTTAGTTTCAAATATATATGAATATATTGTAACTACACTTCATTTGTCATTAAATAAAGAGATTTATGATCTTTTTTTATTATTTTATTATATCTGTTTATTTATTATTTAAATAAACAGATGCATGATCATATCTAGCTATGTAGATATCTATTGCATACAGACATGCACACACCATTTACACAGCAGTACGAACTAGAAACCACATTGATTATGTTAGTCGATAACCTCTTCCTGGCAATGGTAAAAGACAACCTGGTCATTCTGTTTCCTCTGTTTCTGGCTATCTGTGTTATTAACTGTAAGGCATTTCTGAGACATCTCTGGACCCTAGAGGGAAAGGACATTTCCTTGAACCTGGGAATTCATCTCTCTGTCTTGCTGAGAGTATCTGAGTAACCATGGTGGACCAACACTCATTTACCAAAATGTCATTTTCACGAAGAACCACTGTTCTTCAACGTATGTGCATGTCAGCTGGACAAGCTGTGATATTTCAGCATGTTAATGATATTGTCTCTATTCTGTGCTGCCTAGCTAAAATGGAATAATAGTATTTTGATCCCCTGGTTTGTTATTTTAGAGTACAAATTCTTAATGGGGTACAATAAACCAAAAATTAGGTGGCTTTCAGTGCCTGAGCTTAAACAGTAAAAGCCAGGTTAGATATACAGCATAGATATATCAGTAATTCAGATAGTATTTGCCACTAAAGGACTGGGTGAGTAAAATCACTATCTCATTAGAGTTGGTCCTAAAGCTATAAATGTGCTCCAGATGCTCTTATCAAATATTCCAGACAAACAAACAACAAAATCAAGTTGTGCTTTTTTTCCTTTTATTCTGTTTTTTTAAAGACAGTCACAGAGCTTGAAATTCACATTTCCAACAAGAAACTAAAATAAATTCAGCAACAACTCCTACCACATGGTCGAGATCTTTCCTGCACATTCCAGATTAAAATAGCCTTGGGATTTAAATGTGTTATCCTATGCTAATTAAAGTCAACATCTTTAGATGTGAAATGAAAAGAACCATGGTGCAATTACTACTCTAAGATCGAGAACAAGCAAAATGAAAAAAAAAAAGAAAAAAAAATTGAAGGAAAAATAAGCATTAGAATCACAATAGCCAACCAAGATCAGTTTTCCATCTGCCAAACATTGTTTCACGATGAAATAAAACCTGCTGAGTTCATCAAAGTGTAAAGTGCTTTTCTGCTACATCAGACTCCAGATCACTGTGAATGTAATCACAAGAAAACTAAAGAAGAATGTAATGAATTAGCTGGGAAAGGGGTAACTGGTTTTCATTTCTTTCACTTCTTACAGCATCGTAATCTGAATAAAGTCTCACAGAACCCTGGCTGAGCCTAAGATTAGAAAGAAATGTGTATAATGCATAGTTTAGAAAGTCAGACTCAGCTGTTAACAGCTAAGATAATTGAATACCAAGGAAAAAGATGAGGAAGAAGAAATATGTAGTAGCAGTGCATAGTCAAGCAGCATGACTGCAGTCTTCATCTCCACAGAGGATAAGCTGATTTGTTACAACTTTAAAACTGGTTTATATGTATGCTGGCTCTTTTATTGGGATAGACTGTAATGCTTGTTATTTTTTCTTCTCACTAGCATTACAAAGATCTTTGTTTACAAGAGGCTCTGATGTTTTCACTCTTTGCAAAGGGTAGGGACAAAGCTCTCTTTCAGTAAAGTGTCAGGGGGGGAAAAAGTATTAACTGCAAGTAAAACAAACTCAAATATTGTTGTTAATACTATTGCATGAGGTTGTATAGTCCCATCTAGTGGTCAAAAATTACTTCACTGCATAGAAGAAACAAATACAGCACCTAAGCAATAGTCCCAACAGATCTGTAAATGTTATTATCTGTTTAAGCATTGTACCAATATTCTCATGCTAGTATAAGCTCCAGGCCCACTATAGTTTATTATGCGATATCCTAAGGCAGACCCATATACAGTGAATGCTCTCCCTCCACAGCTCATTTCAGTGAAAACAGATACAACTGCGTCTCAAAACCGGACTCATCTAAAGAAAGGAGCTATCATTGATTTTATTTTGTAGCTGACTTTGCTTCTTGAGAATATTTTCTTATAGTAAATATAACTCTCTAATGGTATTCTGCAAAGTGGCAGCTGACGGTAGCATCATAAACAGCACTTTACAGATATTGTGGATTATATTACTATTGACACAGTCTTAAAACCAAGCAGAATTCCATTTTTCCTGCAATTGTAACATCTCTTTCACAGTCTCCAAAACAGTTTTTCAAGGAAGGCTGAGTCCTGCTGCTAGAAAGATGTATGCTTTTATTGCCAGCATATGCATGCAGTATTTACGACTATTTAAGAATCTCTGTAATTTGTTGAAAATTTTTTGGAAATTGTTTTAATAAAGCTTGAAATTACCCATCTTAATAAGCTAGTAAGCAAATTAATTCCTAACAGCATTCACAGTTTACAGTGTAACAGGCTGCCATTCTGGAAACAAAATCACTGGTTGTGATCCAGCTAGATTTCTGGTAATGGCCTAAAGCAAGGGCTAATGTGTAAGTCTTGCTAGGGAATGTGAGCAGCAACAAAACTCTGAGGCAGAGTTATTTCACTGTTTAGGAAAAATATAGGAAAAAGCTTGGTAATTGCTTACATAAGTAGTGAAACATGTAACATGGGGGGGGTGAGAGTAATGTCTTTTTCTCAAGAATTGCTACAACCACTGCAATTGCTATCATCACTGCTGCTAAGGAGAAGGGCCACGTGCCCATGGCAGAGGCAATGATGCCTGAAAGGAGCCTGAAGAGACTAGAGGGGCAAGGGATTAGAAAGTGCTCTTACATATGAAAGTGCACTAGATACCAACAAGTCCTGTAATAATTTTGCAAAACAAAAGTTACATCGAGTTACCATGTCAGTGACACCACATAGAGAGCACGGCCAAGGTCCTGTGCATTTTTTCAGTATACATCCAGTCATCCTCTCTGGAAAATGAGATCTCATTTACTTTTGCAGTCCTGCAAATCCATGTATTGTCCCCAAAATATTCTTGTCATCCATTCTGTGTTGTGTGTGCACTTTGTCCAAATAAAAAATTCTGCAATTATCTTTTAAAAGGCCTACAAGAAATTCAGTGCAAGTACACCTGATTCCTTTACAACATGCAATACTTGTTCAACCCTAAACCACTGCATTATTACATTGGCTGGCTGAGTCACACCCAGTCAGCAAGAGATCAGTTCCCAAGCCTGGGCTGTGAGGCTGCAATATATGGGAAGCACAAATGTATTTCAAAACTCCCCAATTTATTTAACTTTCTCTGACATTTCAGAGTGAGCTTGACTGAAATTTTCCTCAGTTGTATTCAGAACACAAAAGTAAGTTTTCAAAATAAAGGCAATCTACCTGGGAAAAAGAATATTTGGGTGCATCAAGAAATGCCGATACATGTGAAAACCTATGTAAGTCAGTTGCAGACAAACAGTAGGAGAAATGTTGCAATGCACATTGCAGGATGTTAAAAGCTGACATATGTGGTAAGAAAAAGTCCTGACCTCCTCCTGTATAGTTCTGTATTGCACTAAGGTACTCTCCCTATGTTCATGGGAACAGGGTTGATTGCCTGCATTAAGATTTTTGGCTTACGTTTTGAAGGCAATGCATTTTTCGCTCATTTGCAAATAAATGCATTCTGTTAAGCAGTAATTCTGAAACTGAATGCCTTTCTGTTCTATTTTGCTTGTATCTTTCCAAAGGTTCTACACCTTTCCTTTTTTTCAAAAAAGGAGATCTTATTAGTGAAATATGAAATGGGAAAAATTGCTTCTTTCTGATAGCTTTGGATCTGCAAATATAGTCTTCCCTACTTTTGCCACATTTCCTATGAATAAGTTTTTTAAAATGGTATTACTGAAGAAGTTTGTAATTTATCAGCCGAACTGACTTAAGTCCTCATTAGCCAATGTTACTGCACCGGTGACATCTGTATTTACACAGATCCCTGATAAAAATCCACTATTTTTACAAGCTTGCCATGCTAGTTTTACCTACTGGAAATTCTAATCCTCCTCTGTACTACCATGCAAGTAGTTTTAGTAGCACTCCTCACACCAACATGCTCTAATCCCATATGCCAGAGCCACTAGCAATAACATTCAATAAAATTATTCTCAAGCTCAGGCCTCCAGACTTTTTACTGGTAACTGCCTTTCAGAATGCTCCTTCCCCTTTCAACATTGCCTGCTTCACCTTCCTTTTTGCTAGTCCATTATCCATACCACAATTTTGCTATATCTTCTCATGTTGAAATAATAATTGTCCTTGAGACACTAAATCAAATTCTTTGCTGAACTCAAGATAGGTTAGCTCTATTGTATTTTTCTTGTCTATAAAATCAATTATGTTACCAAGGAAAGACACCATGTCATTGTGATATGCATTCCCCTCTTATAAATCCATATTGTCTTTTTGTCATTTTCTATTTAACTCTACATCTTTAGTTAATCCATCTCCAAAATGTCTCTCAAAGTCTTCTTACAGAGGTTGAACTGTTGTGGTCAATAGTCGTCCACGTCGCTTTTCTCCTGCTCTCTTCAACAATACTTTCTTATTCCATATAACTCCCTCTCTTATTGCAATTTCCTGCCTGGTATTTAGATGATCTGGTGGATTGTGTCCAAAAACCATAAAACTAAAAAACACACCAGCTTCTTAATCCATGAAAAGAGTGCAGAGATCTCATGGAGAAACAGATGGAATAAAAGAGGAAAAAAAAAAAAGACCTTCTCATAGCACAATACCAACAATATGCACAGTGCTATACAAATTCCAGTTGAAGTTACCTGTTAAAATAGAGAAGGTTTTTTGAGCTTTTGCAGAATTTCAAATAAACACTGCTCTTGAAAGTCATGGTAATTGCTCAGTAGACTTTAATGGCTCCTTTCTGGCTGCTATACTGTATCTGTACAGTAAATCTGTCTTTTGGTAGTTTTTAACTATGGATTTCTGACCTAAACAACAATGTGTAGATGTAAACAACAATGTAAATCACACTAGAAGAACATTGTTTTGGACAACAAACAACACCCCTTCTGAAATTGTTGGGGTCTAGGAGACTTTGGTTTATTAGGTTAAAAATGAGCATTCAATACAAAACCAGTCGTTATTCATACCTTACTTTCAGGGAAGTGCCCCTGTTTAAAAGCAATACATAGGTTTAACCAAGTGAGTCTTAAAGGTCTGATTAGACACAGGTGCCAAAGAGCTCTCCTGATTAGAAATGGACTTGCTTAAATGCAAGTTGCAGTTAATAGGCAATAGCTCATCATTGTACACCTATCAGACTTAGGAAATAGTCTGTGTCTTGTTCAATTTCGCTGTTTACATAGTTTAACCTTTTCTAACAAATCTGCCTCACTGAAAGTGAAACCCAATGCTGTATAAAAATTTGAGATAAAACAATAAATCTACCCATTCTCGAGGCTTAGATCATTCTATTTAGCTCAATTATAACTCAAACTGTTAACATAATTAGAGTTACATGAACACTATGATTAAAGAAATAAAAAATTACCTGCTTATTAAAGTTCTTTGAAATTTTATACACACATACACACACACACAAAATGACAAGTTCCCCTAGCCTGAGTGTAAATTTGGCTGTCATGTAATGAGCAGAAAATGTCTGCACAAGTCATTAGAGAGAAAAATAGAAAACAGAAAAAATAGCCACAAAAGAATCCACGTTATACAAATTGCAGTGCTATCTGTTACCATGGTAAATAAAAATGGAATTAGGATCAGTTTGCAAGCAAGATGAGTCCTTCAGACATCACAACAGCCTAAAACTACAAGATCTTAGCAGCCAAAATCTGGAGTCCTGATTTTGGCTTAGGCACAGGAAAAAAAGATAGAATTACAAAGAGAATTGCAAAGAGAATTACAGAAGAATTACAAATTCTTCTGTAATTCTAGAATTACAAAGAGAATCTCTGACATTAAAATATTGCATGAGGTGGGAGCTGGGAGAGAAGGAAGCAGAGTTACTTAATATTTTAACTTTTCATTAGCCCTTCTTCCTCTGAGCATCGTTTCTAATAGCTATTTATATCTTGAATGGGGTAATGAGAATAAAGGAAGGACTTCCTCTTTGAGTAGCCATGGGACAGGCATTGCTGTGGCAAGTGGGCAGAAGGCAAAACAGCACAGCTTTTCTTCTTAGGTCACTAGCTTGGGGGCCACACAGGCCATTTAAAAGACCGACATCAGCAGCAGAGCTCTTTGGCATCAGGAATTCAGGAAGGTTATCCTTCTCTAATTGCTCCCTAAGCATCACCAGAAGCAAGATAGCTTTTCATTACCTCCACTGTCACTCTGTGGTTAAATGCCACAGCTAAGACCTTTATTTGTCATTGCATTCCCATTTCATCCTATCATTCTTTAACATCCATCCCCTTCTGACCTGTTCTTTCTCTCACTTTGCTTTTTATCGATGTGAAACATTTGGGCTGGGAGTGATTCCTGTAACCAATATGTATTTCAGAATATATTAGGTGGGCATGGGTCACCATAGAATTACCAGGTCTTACTTTTTTTTTTTTTAGAACTCCTGTGAGACTTGATACTTACCTGAAGGTTCGCGTTCTTTACACACATGCTTTTATGTTATATGCTAACCATGTTGTTCATTTAGAAAGCAGAAAATATCTACATTTCCTGTCTGCTACAAAAAAAATAAGTATCTCTTAATAGCTCAGATATTGAAAGGAACACACAAAGTACTAGCATATTTTTTTCTTTAAAAACTGAGAATGTGAGAGGCTTTATTTAATCTTTAACGCCTTGCTGGCAGTGCAGTCTCTGTGTTGAATTGTCTTGCACATAACTTTCTAAAACAATAAACATTAAAAAAAAAAATCATCTTCATAAATGGGTCTGTATTAGGGTATTTTCATTGCAGATCCCACTGCAGTTTACAAAGATTCGAATGTATAAATGAACTTACGTGCATAGGTAGTCTTGCTGCCCGCATGTTTTCAGGATCAAGCCTTTTATCCTAAAGCAATAGTTTGAGAAAACAGATTCCTAAAAACATGAATATATTTTCACTTCATTTATTTACAATACACACATTTAGTAAGCTTTATAAATTCAATAAATTTGTCTGTCCAAACAGGAGTTGCACACCTCCTCTCTTTTCCTATAATTGCTGCAGATATTCTAAGGAAAACTTAAAACTGCGGGGCTTGGGAATTTTGTTTTTGATAAAGTCATCTTCAGTGAACATCAGAAAGTTGGGGTTTATGCAATCTAAACAGATTATAATTCACAACTGGTTATAGTTAATGTTTGTCACATTTACTGTTTGTACATGGCAGTCACAAGGACCAGATGAATGGCAACTGTCTGGTGAAACAGTGCTGTTATTTTATCTATTCTCTCTAAATTCCATCTCCCTCCTTCCCTCGCCATATGATTTACCTTTTAAAGTCTTTCCACCTTCGTGTTTGGTCAGTGATGATCTTAGTGAGTCTTCAGAAGCACCCACTTATTCCAGCTGCCCTTTCAAGTCATAAAAGTATATTTCTGTCACATAAATAAATAACTATATGGTGGAATTTATTGCTGCAGACATCCTTGGCTTCCAGAGGGTCAGCAGAATTAAATTTAATAATAATTAAAACCAATATTTTTATGAAAATAAGGTAAAGCTTTATAAAACAAAAGCATTTGGAGGGAATATTAATCCTCATGCCTCAGGGTATAAACAAACCTCTAACTGATGGGTTGCAGAAAGAAACTTTTTCCTCAGGGCAGATTTTATAATTGCTTACCAGATGTCTTCTTCCAGGTTTCTTTAAAATATGTTATAGCACTGACAGTCACTGCTAAAAACAGAATACTAGAGTAGATGGAGGACTGGATTGGTTTTGCATGCCATTTCTTATATTTCTCCCACATCATTTCAATGCTGCTTTCATTTGGAGTTACTGGGTCCCAGATTTTACTAAACAGATTCTAAGATGACCCTTTTCTCAGCTAGCTTTTTTCCACTTTATATTTTGCTGTATGGTTTATGCAGAGTAAGTTAACCTCAGCTAATTTATTTGCAGTACTTACAGCCTCAGCCATGCCTTTCACCTTACAGCCTCATTCACACATTCTGTTTTCCAGCTACTAAGTTCTTTGTTTTGTCTGACAGTCTTCTGCCCTTTCTGGTTTGGTTTCTATCTTTCTTACGGCTTTTCAAGTCTTACTGCAAGCTTTTCTTCTCTCTGAACAAGAATAGTTGGCATACTAGCACTGTTTTACTAAAAAAAGCTCAGAATATAAATTACTGAAATTGGTAGAGGATCCTGGTTTTCTTTCTAGGAGCTGTATTTTCATCACACCATTATTTTTACAGTGACAAACTCTTTTAATCCATACCAAATTGATAACAAATTAATTTTAGCTAATACAGATAAAGTCTATTAACACTCAAATCACCAGTTTTAAGCATGTGAGTTAGTTAACCAAAAACAATAAGGAAACACAGCTTCTCAAGAGTTCTGTGCCAAGAGATGTGTGATCTGAAGGGAGAAAAAAGAGGATAATGTAGCCAAAATAAATCAAATATACTTACAGGCTGAACTGGATGGTCTAGTTCTGATAACCAGAAGGCCTTTTATTCTTATGAATTGATATTTGTTCCAGCATTTGCTTTAAGATACCATTTCAAGTAATGACTTTCAGTATTTGTGTGATAAGTATGGTCCAGTCAGGAGATGGCAAAACATAATGTGTTATGATAAACATACCTCTTTTTCTTTCTAGTGCTGTTTAATCTGCCAGCAACTCCTGACTATCAGCCAGATCTTTACCGGGCTTCCTAGTGTTTTGTATGATGTTCAAGTCTGGACATTGTTCTGCAGGTTTACTCGCCTCAGTTATGAGGTTTCCTTTAAATGTTACGCATCCAGAGTTTATTACAGAAGTGTCCTCCCATACTTTATATTGTCTGTGGTTTAGGGCAACTAAACATGCACAGAACTGAGCAAAAGTGATTATGTTTACTGTCTTTCTGTGTTGTATTCAGTTTGGTGGGTGCTGTGAATAGTAAACCCCCCATATGCACAAGAACAAGTGCAAAAGAGCCAGGCTGAGGATACCAGTAATAAAGTAGTTTAAAGATAAATTGAGTGAGAATGTTGGACTTATATTTTGAAAATGAATGCTCTGTTCATCTCTAGCACTCACATATTTCTATTCCTTTTATTCAAAGTCATAGGAAATTATGATTAAACCTTAAAGGGCTCAGATCAGAGACTCAGGGAGGGTAAGTATTCCTCTAGTTCAGAAATTCAGGCAGATATTCTTTTCACTTAACTAAAATATGGTTGTATGAAAAATTGCTTTTTTTGGTGCAGCAGTTTAAAAAAAATCACTTCAGATCATATCAGGATTATTATTTTTTTAATCTTTCCCTGAAATTTTTGTTTAGATTCTAACTCACTTGTAGGCAAAGCAATGGAAAAGAAGGCTAAGCTTCACAAAGTTACTGGAAGGAGAACAGCTGTTGCAGGACCTCTAGAGTTAGACCATTCACGTAGAGGAAAAGTATTTGAGTTCAGGCCTCCTCGAATACAGAACACACAGAGGAAGATGATGTTCTCAGGCTCTTCTTATGACATTATACCAATAATTAAAATGTCCCTAGAATCCATGTCTCTTAATGAATGTCCTAATCGTGAAATCAGACGTGAGTCTCAATCACGTTTCTGTACTGTGAGCAACATTGGGCATTCTTCCACATATCTCAAGCTCACTCAGTCCCAGCCAGAAACCCTGATGAATATTGTTAGTGAGAGCTGGGACCCACCTACCCAGTAGTGCTGAGCTTGTGCCTCTCAGCAGCACTTACAGTGCAAGCTCAGCTCTGCACTGGCCTCACTCATGGAACTTCCTCTTGGCTCAGAGCAGAAAGGGAGAAGGCGGCTAGAAATAACCTATCTCACCCTTCATCTCAATGGAAACCTGTATAGAAAATGGAACAGTTTTCCCCTCAGAATCTGTTCCAAATCTTTTAATTTGTTTTTCCTCCATGCACAACCCCTCTGTCAGTTGAGACCTTCTTCAACATGCGTGCATATGACATTTGAAACCTTTCTCCTATGTGGATAATGGTGCTTGTCCCAGTTCTCTCAGATTCCCTCCACTTACAATTTTCCACCCACTTTCTTTCTGAGCAGCACCATCTTTGTGAGCTGCTCTGTCAGGTTCTGATTCAGCTAGTCTCACCCCCGTCAACCATACTGTTGAATACTTGTTCAACAAGGCTAAGTGCAAGGTCCTGCACTTGGGCCACAACAACCCCATGCAACGCTACAGGCTTGGGGAAGAGTGGCTGGAAAGCTGCCAGGCAGAAAAGGACCTGGGCATGTTGGTTGACAGCCACCTGAATATGAGCCAACAGTGTGCCCAGGTGGCCAAGAAAGCTGATGGCATCCTGGCTTGAATCAAAAATAGTGTGGCCAGCAGGACTAGGGAAGTGATCGTCCCCCTGTACTCGGCACTGGTGAGGCCGCACCTCGAATACTGTGTTCAGTTTTGGGCCCCTCACTACAAGAGAGACATGGAGGTGCTGGAGCGTGTCCAGAGAAGGGCAACGAAGCTGGTGAAGGGTCTAGAGCAGAAGTCTGATGAGGAGCGGCTGAGGGAACTGGGGTTGTTTAGCCTGGAGAAAAGGAGGCTGAGGGGAGACCTTATGGCTCTCTACAACTCCCTGAAAGGAGGTTGTGGAGAGGTGGGGGTCGGTCTCTTCTCCCAAGTAACAAACGATAGGATGAGAGGAAATGGCCTCAAGTTGCGCCAGGGGAGGTTTAGATTGGATATTAGGAAATTTTACTTCACTGAAAGGGTTATCAAGCATTGGAACAGGCTGCCCAGGGAAGTGGTGGAGTCGCCATCCCTGGAAGTATTTGAAAGATGTTTGGATGAGGTGCTTAGGGACATGGTGTAGTGGTAGTCTTGGTAGTGTTAGGTTTACGGTTGGACTTGATGATCTTAAAGGTCTTTTCCAACCTATACAATTCCGTGATTCTGTGAATATGAGGAGAAATTTCATGTTTTTAGAATTGAACCCCAAGAGGCAGAAGGAAATAAACCTTCCCTAATAATTATTTTATTCATCTACTTTAATTGTTATATATAATTTGATAACCAAAAATTAATTGTTCCCCAAGTTAAATGTAATTCTTCTAATGGCTCCTTTTAGTGAATATATCAACTTTTCTGTTGTAACTCTGCCTTTTGAGTAAATAGTCTCAATGCTTGAGCAATTTACTGTATGTTGCTTTCCTATAGTTCACAACTAGGGAAATTAATTTAATTTTGTCCAGACTCAAAGCAAATGTTTGGCTAAATGCAATTAGTTTACTTGTACATGAACAAACCTAGGACAGGATTTAATTACATTTACAGAAATTTAATCTAATATATCAGGTTGATTTTTTTTTTCCACAGTATTTAATGGACCTTGCCAGGTTCAGTATAAGTAAATCACCCAAAATACTAAAGCAATTTCTTCTACACTCCTCTTCGAAGAAGCAACCTGTATAGCTAATCAATACCTATATACTGTTTGTACAATCATATGAAGGAAACCTTTCTTCTTTTTTTTTTTCCCTGTTTTCTAGAATATCATCAAGACTGGCTGGTGTGTGACAATGATAATGTGCTTGTGGAAAATAGCTGTATAACAGGCACATTAAGGCAGGATTTGCCACATTGACTTTCTAATTCAGTGTTCTGTCTCCAACAGTGGCCAGTACTGAATGTAGCAAAAGAAGATACAAGAATAATTATAGTGGATAAGCATGTGATAACTCATTCAGAGAATATTTATTTGAAAATATTTGACACTGTCTTGAATCACAAGGAATTATTTCCAGTCTATCTACCAAGTATAACTGTGCTTAACCTTAACACAAACACATGTATTTAGTCTCCTCCCAAAGTAAGATTGTAGTTTTACTAATATCACATGGCAATGAATTCATAATTCTAATATTTTATTGAGAAAACAAATTGTTTCTGGAGCTACATATAGAGGGAGGGTTTTTTTGTTCCTGTGCAATTGACCAAATATGTTGCCAAATTTATATTGTCTGTAGCGTTCACTGTTAACAAACCGTGGCCATCCTATGCTCTTTTACTGGTCTCACATAGCAGCCTTATTTTGAGCCCTTTTGACGTTTCTGGTCATTTTCATTCTGCCTTAAAGGTGTGCCTCTTTAAAGATTATAGCCTGAGAAACTAATATAAAGTATACTGTTTTGGCTCAAGCCACTTTTTTAACTCCCCCATGATGTACTTTTTTAATGTTAGAATTTCTTTTTATTTGTCTGCTCTGATTTCATAACCTCATTTAAGTAGGAAAAAATCTCAGTCCTGTACAAATCAAACTTTTCAATCCATCACATTCCTGGGATTTCAAAATAAAGATCAATGAATCTTGCACACTCAAAGATAATAACCGGTAAATGATAAATTCTGTTCATAGATAGTAGTGAACCTCAGGAGGAGGAGAGGTAAAATGTAATCTTAGCAAAAGAATACTTTAATCCAACATCCATAAGCTAACATGATCAATTTCTCTTCTTTGGATTTATTGCTATAACATACATAGTTGGATGAACCAATCTTTAATTTGAAAAGTATTTCCTTCATCAGATTTCTTTAGGTTTACATATAACATTTTCATAATAATCTTTCATTATGATAAATGAAAACTCAGGACTATGATCTTGAGGTTCAGGCTTATTTTTTATCTCTATAATGAATTGCTATAACAATCAGAAGCAGAAATTTAATATTTTGCAGATTTAGTAAAATATTTTGTTTCTTAAAGTTTTTTTAAAATGCAAATGCAGTTCAAAAACATTTTTAACATAGAATTTTTTACTTTTTTTTTTCTTGTATCAGGTTTCAAAATATTGCCTATAAAGACTTTATGTTCATTCAACCAGGATATGTTACAAATCTTTCATTTTTACATTATTAATTGCAAAATTGTACATTACAAAAGCAAACAAGCGTTGCCTATACTTCAATCTTATTTACATCATATTAATGGAAATATTACCAAGGCCATGTAACACTTCTGTTAGCAATTCCTCTTTACTTGAAGGAAAAAGTTGAATGTTATGTTTCCATACTCAGCAATTTGGCTTTCACTCAGAGGCACGATGCCTATGTTGTCACATGAATCACACAACCACTCAACTTATGAAACTCTTACTTGATCTTGATAGCAATCTATTGTATTTTAGAAGTCAAATAAATTCAGATTCCATTTCTGTTTCCTAAATTATTTCATCTAGCAAAAAAACCCGACTGATTACAAGAAGGAATGATTCACAATGTGGTGAACTGCTACAAATCATATTGCTTAGACATTTTTTTATTTTGTAGCTTTTTTGTCCTGGACTTTCCTCTGGATCAGGCATCATTTGTTCTCTCAAAGGCAACTTAAACCCAGCAAAACCCTTATCATTACTTCTGGCTAAATTGACCAACACGTGAATGTGGTTTTAGTTGATCTAGATAAAATTTGTGCATATAGACCTTCCAGTGTTATTAATGATAAGAGAAATATTGCCTACCTGAGAAACACTTTTACAACCACTTGGATACTTCTGTTTTGCTATTCAAAAGTTATTCTGGATCTCTTCTTGCCTTTGAATTATTTCAAGACACTTTCACGTTCTCAGTGAAGTTTTGTTCTGCAAGCAGTTATAAGAAGTAAAGGGAAAGAAGTTGATCTTTTGAAAGATTTGTGAGATGAGCAAGCAGTTGACTGAGGGAAGAAAATTGATAAAATAATCTGAAAGTGTCCTGGATAAGAAAAAGGAAAAAAAAAAAGGAGCTTGAATTCTAGGATATTTGGTACAGACGCACACACAAACAAAGATCCATACAATTATCTAGATACCCAGTCACACATTTAACCATCAAATATACACAGGCACAAATATACACAGACTTGCCAGAGAATAACACAAAAATTATGCAGCTTGATGGGTATTTCATCTTTGCCACTTTCAGATGTCTTTACCGCTGTCTCAATTGCAATAATGTTACTATACTTCGGCTTATATCATGTTCCTTTAATTGAGAATTTTAAACACTTTAGAAAAAGTGTTCATACACAATCACATTTTATTTACACAGGAAAAAAAAGGGAGATGAGGTTTTAACTTCAGTGCTATTTCCTGAGGAAAAAGAATCTCAGTTCAAAACTGATCAGTTTCATTTACAAGTAAAATCACAAAAGTAATACCATAATAATATCACATTCTTTGCTGGTTGTTTTGGAGTACAAAGAACCAAGGAATGTTGGCACAACAGCAGCTAAACCAGCTGCAGATCTGAGTATCCTCAAAAGACTACAAGAGGGGAAAAAGAAAAAAAAGCTCTATACAATAAATGCCCCAAGATGAGATAACGCTAAATTATGTAAATTCTGATACCTGCACGGGTACTAGCTGTCATGTAACACCAAGTCCAAAGCAGCTATATAAAATACACTGAAAGTACATGTTAATTGTCTAAAACCAGCCTTCATCAGAAATATTTGCCAATTGTGGCTAACTGTGCACTCCTAGGTTGGTTACCACAGTAGGTAACTGTGGATTAACACCAGTTCCAAAACTGTGTGAAATTTTTATCCATGAACCAGAACTGAACACAAAAACCAGTGCTGACGAAATGGATAAGTGACATGGAGGTTTGCAGAGAGGCTACAGTAGTTGCCAAGGAAGCTGCACTGGCCTCAGCGAGAGGCTCAGGGGAGGAGGAAGACGGAGCTGCTCTCTGCCGAACCAGCACAATCTATCCCACTGCTGAGCATGCATGGAGGAGGCAGAACGCTCACCAGGTGAATAAGTTACAGAAATTTATCTTATATAGGGGCACAGAGAATGGCATGTGGGTAAACACATTCTTTTCTTTTGGAAACAGAGAGTGAAAGACATTTTTAGTTGAAAAATGCAATTTTTCAATGGTAGACTACTTGTCTTCATAAGAAGCTCAATTAGAAGCTCTGACAATTGGCTTCAGCCTAATACTGCACAGACAGAAATTCTTCAACACAAATTAACTTACAAGAATTAAAATAATGACGAACAGGATCTCTGCCCTTTTACCTACTAAGTGCAGGGCCTCATTCTGAATTCTCTTGTATTGAAGCATTTGAAAAACTGTATGGAAGAGTGATTAACTTCAGTGCGATTACTTTTCATTAACCCCTTTTGACATTAGAAAATAAAACATTTTAATTAATTGATACTGAAATTAAAGTTAATTGATACCTAGAAGAGATTATACCTCCTTGAAAAAGATTTTATCTTTTATTCCACAGACACCTTTTATTCTAGTTGTCAGATCTTTCTTCAGACAGCTTTTTCTCTGTGTGAATATGAAAGAACTTTTTACAAGAAGTTGCTAAACAATTTCTTTATGTGACCATAGCAACATGCCATGATAAAAGCACATTTCCCAGGAAAATAGAATTAAATTGTTCCATGTTACTGATGCTAAATAGCAGTCGTTCAAATAAATAGTCTTATTCAAGTCAAAGAGATTACTTCCGTGAAAACCTAATTTTGGTAAATATATACTTTAAGTTTTATATGCTTTATACCAGAAGCACCATCTTAAATTCAGACCCGCTTAAATGAAACAGGATTTTATGGTCAGGAAATGGAAAAAAACAGCAGCATGAAATGTAACGAAAATTACAAAGAGCTAAAGCAATGAATCCTGACCATTTCATGCCAATTAGCTGAAATAACTTCAGAGGAAAACTGTTTTCCTCTTGTTGGAATGTAACAAATTCATGAATGAACTTCTTGGTTTACAGGAAAAGCAATAAGATCAATGTGATTGTACATTATTTAATTATGCCAATTAATAGGCAATGCTAATTAATGCACTAAAATATAAGTGAAATATAGAACTAAGATTGGAAAGCCATTTTTCAAAATCCCAAACTGCACTGTTAAATCACAAATTTATTTGCAGCTAAGGAGTGCAGACTTCAGACCAATATATCTAGCTACTGATGTTTATTTATGTGCGACATCAATCTGATTTAGACACCTAAATCCAACCGCCACTCTGAACATACCAGCCTGAATTACAAGCTTCTGGAGCAAGATAAGCCCTGAAGTAATGTAATGCAGCCACATTGACAACATCTAGAATTTTACTGGATATAAGGCATGCCATACATCTGAGCTGAAAGAGAATCAGAAGAGCCACCTGTAAATAATAGTGACCAGACGTGGTACAAGGTGCTTAAGATAGTATTTTAGGAATAAAACACTGAAAATAGTTTCCATTGTCATCATGTCTAACCCCTTGTTACCTGAGACAATCTGTATTGTACAGCCCAGTCCCTTTCATAAGCGCTCTCGCATCAAATTGGTTAGATGGCATAGCCGAAGCAGACGTAAAGAAAGGTTACTTCAAAAACTCATTCTTCTTATGGCTACCAGCTCCCTACTGTTCTAACGTTTGCTGTATTTGTTTTCATTGTCCTTGAGCCTTTGTCTCGTGTGCATTTGCTCTTTGATCAGCATGGTTTCTCCGTGGCATTTGACCAGCATTGTTTCTCCTTTTAATAAATTTCTAGTAAGCAATTATACAATCTATGAGTTAGATAGATAGAAAAAGACAAGCTCTTTCAGCACTCTGGTAAAATGAGCTCCTTACTTTTCCGATTACTCCAGCAGCCTTTCACTAGGCTTCCTCTAGATTACTAGAACTGAACAAAGTATTCAGGTCAAGGGCATAACACTGACTTCTGTTTTTGTAATGGTTTCAGTATTTCAGTAGTTGAGTGGAGCATTTTCTTTCTATTTCCACAAATTCTTGGAATTTATCGCATTAAAAAAGGCAAAGCTAAGTGTAGCAGCAACATTTTTGGTGGAAACATGGCGGTAAGCAGAAAAAATTAAGATACAGGACTAGAAGTACACCTTTGTCAAGGTGGTTTTCTCTAATTTTGGTTGGAGTTTCACAGAGGGAAGGAGACTGTTAACATAACTCACATGTCACCGTTGTACAGCCAGTGGCCTGGCAGCCTGTCCCAAAGAGCACCCAGATCCCCACCACCTCATCTGCCGAGTTCTGCTGTTCATACGAGTTGTTCAATGGTAACAGCCCCCGAGCTGCTTCAATCTGTCATGCTATCACAAAAAAAAAGCTTTGAATCACACCTGTGCAAGAGATTGCCATTCATAACTGGATCAAAGGATCTATTTTATGTTCAGATACTGCAGCACTTGGCTGATGCCTAAAACATTGCATTAAAGGTCTGTCCCACATTTGTAGAAAACATTGGAAGCTTTGCACGGAATAAAGCCACAGACCCTAAAACATGTGACTGAAGCAAAGCAAATTACCATGCTGTGCATCATTATAAATTAGAGCCAAAACAGACTCTTCCTTAATTTTTGCCAAAGTTACTGGCTCACAGGGACAGATGGAGTCCTACTATTTTTGGAGTAAAAAGTGGTGTGACCACTGATGTCACAGAAAAATTATTGAGATACCAATATAATATTTTTTTCCTATATCTACTCAGTCCTTTATGCTTGCATGAATTAGTTCTCAAGACTGACTTGGGCAGTTTTCTACCTATAAAGTTAATCAAAGCAAGGTTGATTTTATGCAGCTGAGCATCCCAAGCAGTTAAAAAGAAAAAATATAATTTCCATTTAGTTGTGATGCATGGAAATTATGAGAATATCTGACAATCTAATGCAGAACTTCCTCCCAAATCACTGCAAAAAAAGGAGAGAAGAAACTAAAATATGGTAAGAGCTCCTCTTCACACCTCCAGAACATATTCACAAAATCAAAAATAGTTGCCCCCCCAAATCTATATTACTTATTTTATGTATTCTATAGTATTCTCTTTGAAAATTAAATCATTTACTCCTTGGGTGTCTTTTAATATAATCTGAAGGATTGTTTTTATTATTCTCACCTTGAACCCAAGATCTTTCATTTAGTTGTATTATCAAGTGCCCATTCTTATGCCCTACTGTAAAACTCAAATGTATTGTCTCAGCATGGAAATGGATATGCTGAGTACCATACAAAACCCACCTAAGTACACTAGATTGAAAAAGTTTATATCTCAGACTTGTCTCCAATAAGGCAATGAAAAGAAAAAGAATCCTTCTTCTTTTGTGGGATACCTTAATGTATTAAAGACCTTAATACTTTAATGAATTAATGTATAAAAATAATGTAATAATTAAAAAAAAACACTTCCAAAATTTGGAATTCTGTCCAATTCAAAACTATTCTTTAAAGTAAAATAGTCTCATTTAATACTGTAATCTCAGAAAAGTTTGGTGTATAAGGTATTAACAAATGCTTTGTTTTTCTTTTCACTGTTAATTTATTCATTACCACTATTTTTTTTAATATTATCTTTCTTTCCTCAAACAGGACTATCACTATGTTCAGTTATGCGAAAAGGAATGAACCTACTCTGAACAAAAAGTTTTCTTAGTCAAAACATTCTTATTGCTATTTAATCTGGCAGAAATACACATAAAAATATATCTAAGAAAAAGTATGAACCATCACTGAGAAAGTTGCCAAGCAACCACTGTTTAATGTTAAGTAAGAATAATATTGTCTACCCAATTAGTGAGCCTACGTGAGAAAAATATCTATGTTAAATCATAATATGCTATCACATAAGAAATTCCAATACAAAATGCAATTTTAATTGTAACTATCAGCAGATAAAGCTACAGAAATAACACCAAATGCATGGCATACTTACTGGAGGCATTGAAAACAGAGATAATTTTATTGCACAGTCTTTTCCAGAGATGAGCTAATGCAATCAATAAGAAATATTGCTGACCTTGCAGTGTCTATAACATTCAATAAATATCTAGTACAATCTACTAACAGTTTCTTAAAATTAGTCTATAACAACACTGTATTCTCTAGTAAAATGAACACATCTGATATGACCAGCAATATCACTGCTCCCAAATTTACAAAAGAGAATCCTAAGACAGCTAGTTGAACAATTTCATGCCTGTAGTGTTGGTAAATTAGCACAGAAATAGTGCCAGTGTAATTAGTTTGTTTAAGGTCTTAAAATAAAGTAATAGCAATATCAGTACACTCTCTGGTGTTGCTACAGTAACACCAGAGTAAAAGTACTTTATTATTAATCACTCCTGTAAACATATAAGGAAGGAATACACACACACACACACAAGATGCAGGTTTTTACATTTTTAACCACAGCAGATTTAAGCTAGTAGAATAAATATCAATCAGATTAAAAACTATTTTTAGATCACTTTTTTTTTAATTGAATACCTTCCTTCCAGAACATTCATTGGAGCAAAATCTCATGGTGGGGGTGGGAGGGAACCCAAACCCAAACCAACACACACACACCCCCCAACCAACACACAAGAGTGAGAGAGCTCTTCTAGTTAAAAAGGTGTATATATCCTGGCATGTGTGTGGCTAAATAAAAATGTCTGAAACATGACAAGCGATATTTATGCTGTTATTTGCAGGATTCTGCATTCTAGCTTTACAAGAACACATTCAGATATGTTTATATAAGGTACATGACTTCAGAGGAAAATTTTGCAATATTTCTTACAGTAGCAAGGAAGTATGTGTTAATGAGAAAGAATAAGTTGTTTATAGGCTGCAGAAACATTCTGACTGCAAAATATATATTAGTATTAATAATAATAGCCAATAGATCAGCTGTGTTCATTGCAGCCAAAGTGTGATTTCTCTTCTGTTTTACCATTGTGCATAACAATCAACCATCTATTCCATTAGTATTACTTTTTAGTATTCCATTAGTATGACTTTTTTTTCCTTTGTTTTTTTGTTGCTATTTTTCAGTAATCCGTAATTCTGAAAGCATTCCTTGCAAGAACTGTAAGGACAGAATTCAACCATCACTCAAACTTAATTAATTTTTGATCATTCTATAGAGCTGGTTTAATTCAATGTACAATTATTCATATGATAATTTAAGTAACAAAAATGTTAACATTTGCAAATCTCTCAAAAGAAACGTCAGTTCTCTTATTGCTGTAACTATTCACTACAACAACAGATATCTCAATGTAACTTGATTTTCAAAAGGATTCTGCAGAAGGATAGCTAACTGTGTTTGCACTTTCATTTTCATAACTTGAATTTAAAGAACAACAAACATGCAAAGGCAGTATTAATCTTTCATAGAATAGATAAAGCCCAAAATCTTTTGGTAGAAGAGGGCCTATTTTCTTGAGTTACAAACACATTTATGTTCTTTCAACTTAATATTACTTCTTGCTTGTACTTGCAGCCCCTTGCTACATTTTATATTATTCCTTGAATATGTTGCAGACAATGTCAACACACCCAGAGAGCCAGACTACTCCACCAAACCTGTTCTTAAAACCACCACTCATCAGTGGTTTGTTTATTATTTACAGATTGCCACTAAAATTTTGCTTTTAAAATGTCACTGTTCCCTTCATCACTGTTTTAGAATCTATGTTACATTTCTAGTCTATTGGTAAAGCTGCATCACTGTTATCACCATGTTTCTCTGCTTTTTTATCTCATCAAAAATTCTTAAAATACATGCTTCTGAAATCATGATTAAATAAGACTACCAGACTTACCTTTCTTTTTTTTTTTTTCCCCCCCTCTACGGTAAATCCTGAATATAGAAAAACAGAATTATTTATGAAATTTAAAAAAACATGTTTGTATTTACCTTAACTTTCAGGATATTCACAGCAGCATCACAACTGAGAGGTCTAGATTTGCGTGGAGATCGTTGAGTTTTGGGGGAGGAGGTTGTTTCAGTTAGTTGGGGGTGGATTGGCATTTGAAGTTGACAGTACTAGTTACACAGTAGGGTAATATTTTTAAATAATATTGAATTTTCCTGTACCGTATAGCTATGTATGGGAAATGTCATCCTTGTACCATAAATTTAAGAATTATACTGTTGTAATTCCACTGACTTCAGTGAGCTACTCTTGTTCACACAATCAAGATGGGTGCTTTTTGATTCACTGGATTTTTTAATTATACGGTTGGGCTGACATCCAGGACTTGTTGACATTGTTCACCTCTTCTATAGGGTCTGGCTCACTGAATAAAATATAATACAGATAAAGATAACAGTCTAGATTACTTACTGCCATCCTGTTAGATAAGCCTTTTAGCAGGTTTTTCTTTATGGTGAATATAATGTTCAAATGATGCCAGAAAGCTTTTTATACTTTGAGTCCTATTTACTTCTATTGCCCTTTTCTTCATGAGTGAAATAAATCATTAATAACGATTTCTCAGAACAAGTTTTCCCATCAGTGGCACAAAGATTTACACCTCAGGGGCTTTGGTAAAATTGTTCATGATTACACAAGTAAACACAAAGATATGTGTATTTTTGTATGGATTTAGACCATGTATGAGGCTAATAAAGACAAGATCTGCCGAAATTCATTAGTGTATTAATTTTCTAAATTTTTAGCTCATCTGTAAAGGTAATTTAACTGAAAAGTTTTACTTCATCTTGCGTTTGGCAGCAATATGCCTAAAAAAAAGCAATTTTAGTCATAAAAATGTGATAGAATGGTTGAGGTGGTTCAGATGTGCAAAGAGAAACAATCAACTGCCTTTACATAGTGAGTTTTACTTTCTTTTCTAGAGGTACAGCTCTGCTATTTGTCTCCAAATGGTAAATTGCACTGTTTGCAGAAAGGCACTACCTATTAACTTTTTTTTGTAAAACAAAATAATTATTTTCCTAAGTCCCAGAGCCTAATTTAAGCTCCTTACCTTCCACATTTCATAATGTTTCTCCACAAAAGTTCCAGACTTCTCATTTACTTAGGGGAAAAAAAGCAAAATGTCAAACCTTCTTGGGAAGAGGGCAACCTTTTTTCAGGTAAGTGAATACTATTTTTATTCCCTCTCCCCTCAGAAAAATCACTCCACATAAGCATTTATTTGTCTGTTGATCTGACACATCGCTTTGGCTGCAAAAAGACCTTATTGGAGGTCAAGCCTTGCTCTAAAGCCCTGCAGTGAAAAGCACTGAAAGCCACACCTTCAACTAAACACTCAGACCTAGATGTCAGCTGAAGTCATTGGGAGAGGAGGTAAACAAAATGTCTCAAGGTGATTTGAGGACAAAGATGATATGGGTAAAGAGTGGGAAATTGCTCTCATCAATATTAATGGAAACACCATACTGAAAACTGAGCTGCTCACATAGTCTGAGTAAAAGATTGAACTGCATGGAGGTGACTACCTTAGATTACACCAGTTCTCTTTTGAGTAAGCAAAAGCACTTTAGTTCTTTAGTCAACTTTAGTTGACATGCAAGGCTGACGCTACTCAGCAAGGCTGATGCTACTCAGGAACAATCTCAGCAGCTGAGATTGTTAAAGTTGTCTTTTCCCAAGGAGCTGGGATGGCAATGGGCAATCAGGAAACACGGGCCTTTCAGCATCACAAATCCTGACCAGCAGGTAACAGGGCCACCTATTTCTTCTGCCAGCTCACCACTATTTTGAGGAGACAATATTTACCTCCGCTGCAGGGAAATTAAAGCCCAAGCAGAACTTCAACTCAGGAACACCTGGAGGTCCAAGCAGCGGACTGCAAATTCAATCTCTACAAAACGTACATCACACTTAGAAATTGGCAGCTGCTGCTTTAACCAGAACCAACTGAGTCCATTGGGACCATCAGGTCATATTCCCAATGAAAAATTTCAGTTGACACTGGATTTTTGTCTGTCCTAATAAAAGTACTGGAATGAGTAGCAAGAAAAAAATGAAACAAAGTTCCATCAATCCTCATGTTGAGCTGAATTTAAAGTCAGAACCAAGGCACGATGCTGGCAGGACAACTTCACCAGACTAGTCATTTGCCAAATCAGGAAAATAGGTGAGTACAAGCAGTGAAGCCAACACTTCAGGGAAGCTGAGCTTAGGCTGCTACTGAACCCTCCGCAGCAGGGCTCCAGGAACCATGCTCCACCACACAACACATCAGCTGCCCAGCCAGGGGATGAGAAGGTACAGAGAGGCTGCCCCAGACATGACAAGAGATTGCAAATGGATTCCTTGTCCCAGCAGTCAGGGTCACCTGCACATGTCACTATTTATTATCCCCTAGGGCAATACTGAAGGGGAGCTCCTACAAAAATGGTATCTCTTTCTCAGAAGTAAGTTGAAAAGATCAGCTTTTTGCTGATACACTGAACATGGAAATTCAGTCCATTCTTTCCATGGAGCATTTTTCTGAAGACCTCTTCAGTACCTGACTTGCTGTTGTTGCTCATGGGATAAAACACTGCTGTATGGGGAGAGCCCAACAATAGTCATTCACAACATACTTATGAATGCAATTCATTTTTAGCATGATATCCTAGGGAAGAAAGGCTTGTGCAGTCAACACACTCCACAGGCACGTCTGTCTCTTACCTCTGCATGTATGTCTGGGTCTTAGCTCGGCTCAAAATAATTATATCATCTGTTGACCAATTTAAAAAGAACCTGAAATAGGGGTGTGGTCTGAGATTAGCATCCAAGAAGAGCCTTCACCTGCTTCAGTCACTTTGAAAGGATGTTGTGAACCATCGCATATAATTAGAAATAGCAGCAGACAACAACACGCACTCACATTAATGAGGGACAGAACACTCCTGCTAGGGAAACAACAGGAGTTTACAGCATGACCTACTTTCTTCTTCACTGTTATTCAGGTGTGCTGTCAGTTACAGATTTTGGGGTAAATAAGAGCATTGCTTGTGTTTTGAAGATACTGATCATGAAAAAGCATTTTGATTAAGCAATAATTTTTCTTGCACTTTAGTATGCAGAGTTTTAAAGCATCTAACTAGAAAAACCTCCCGGTCAACTAGGAAAAACATCTACCCTTAGTGACAGTGCAAAAATATGGAGGGTGCTAGGTTTTAGGGTACATAAATTTTGCTCATACCAACAGCACAAAAACTTCACTGTATGTATTTAGTAGGTAGAGGGACAAAATGACTGTATCAGTTTTGATGTAACATATATCAAGAGAAGCTCGTATGACCTAGTAAAATTCTCTCTCCCATCAAGTTTGAGGTATAAAGTATGATCAAAAAATTAAGTGTGAAGCATTGCCATCCAGTGATGAAGATGGAAGAGAGAAATGGAGATAAAAATGAGGCGTGATGTGTGAGAATCTTTGATATTCATACTCTCAAGTGGGAGAATGATATTCAGACATAGTCAGAGTAGCATGAATTTAAAACACCATAAAAATCAATGGGGTAAGTAAAGAAAAAGGATGATTCCACAAGCTTTACATATTTTTACTAAATGATCATGTTATCTACTTTCCTACATCAACGATGAGCTAGTTTTGCTCCCAAACTGTAATGCTGAGTCCACTTAAGACTTTCTGAACCACAGCTAACAACAACAAAAAAATATTCATTTCCCTGAATATTTCTGTATTTCCTTCATTTTAAAAAAATTAAAAATAATTTTGGAAATCTTTATTTCTTGAAAATTTCTACCTTCCAGGAAGTTGTATTCCTAAAAAAAAAAAGTAAATTCAGTATGGAAACAAGTCATTAGTCTTTGCCCATGCCAGAACACAGATCTAATATTACTAGTGGGGGTAGAGAGGGAAAACACAAAACAGACAATACATGAAGTTTTGGACCTTAGAAAGAACTTCTGCAGCTTCCATATAATTCAAGACTTGCCCCAGGGAAGATGCAAGTAATGAAGAGGTGAGTGTTAACTACAAAGCCTGAAAGAAGTGGCAGGCTCCCAGCCGTCCATAGGCTGAACAGAATGCTAACTGTGTACTAGTTATTGCTGTGAAATTAGCTGACAAAAGCAAAAAAGAAAAAAAATATGAAACAAAAGAAATCTATTAATTTTGAGCCAGAAAGAATACGTTCCTCCAGTATTTTTTTTTCCAGAGACTTTAAAATTGGTGTCAATTATTTTGAGGCAAGTTTCTAAATATAATAGTTCAAAATCAAAATTTAAAACATTTTATTTTATCTTCTTTTTACTCATCTTTTAATCTGGATAAAACCATTCTTTTCAGCCCTCGGGTTACAAACTAAAAGATCATAAATTGTATCCAACTTTATTCTATCAGCTTTTACCAACAAATAGCATCATTTCAATTTTATTGGAGCCTGTACACAAGCTAACCTTCACCTATGCTTCATTCTCCTCTTGCTTCTAATCTAAGATCACAGCGGGAGGCACAGGTAAAAATCTGTGTGTCATCATTGTACCAAGAACACTAAAGCCAATATGTTATCACATAAATATTAGTGTAACAACAATAAATTAACACATATCCTTTTCCAAAGGAAGCCAGGTGGCAATTTCCATTGTATCCTAATTAATTTAGTCAAATGAAAGAACTTTAAATAGTATAGATACATATCTCAAGTTCTTATTACATGTTTTATGTAAAGCTATATTTGAATTAATAATTATTTGAATTTATATTTATATTAATATTTATTCCGATATGTATTTGTAAATATATCCATTAGATACACATTAAAAAAATTAGGAAATATTCAGTATTAACTTCTGCTAGAAGGCTGGATTAGAAGAAAGATCTTTACCAAAGAATTAAAATGCCAAATCTCACACAAGGAAGTGGCAGGAAAATACAGGCATTCCTATTTCAACTGACCTTTAGATCAATGACCTTCTTTTGCCCCAGGAGTCTGTCAGACAGGCACTGTCACAAAACACCACTGCTAACCTTCAGCCTTCAATTCTTCTCTCGTACTATGACCTACACTTCAGGTTACACCTACCATCCCCTGAGCCATTAAAAAACTCCCGGATTTTGCCTGCAGGGCATATACTGTAGCTCTAACTTTCTTTTCTCTTCAGTCTTTAAAAAGCCAGATGGTAAGGGTAACACTCACTTTCTCTGATGTAGTTTTTTGGAAAAAATTAACTGTCAGTCTACATGGTTTTTAACAGTAAATAATGAATTTATTCAGTGCTACAGACAAACCAGACTGAGTTTTAGACAGAATCAACAATTTCAAAACCTGCTTAGTTTTAAAACACTTGCAATTCTGCTTGTCAGCAATGAACTACAGATTGCCAACCTGTCATTTCAAATTAAAAACACCTTTGACATTCTTGAATAGTGTTAAGGAAAGCTTTTTTTTTTCCTTCTCCTTTTTTGTTGTTCTTGCTCACTTATCTTGTGGCTACTACTTTATTAGAACCTGACTTTAAGGTTCATCTTGGTATTCATTAAGGATAAAGAGACACATGCAATGACAACCTCCAGTACACTGTCTTCATTCACACTGATGGGACTTTTCCCTAGCAATTTAACCTCATCCTGACCAGCCACCAGGCAGCTACATACAATTAGTGAATAAAATGAAAAGTATTAGATTAGTTTTGTATCAAATTGCTTTACAAGCAAGGGCACAATTTCCTGAGGGGTCAACTTTCAGCTTTGCTCACATAGGAACATCAAAACCCAAATAACAAAATAAAGATGCAGACTCGGACAAAGGCTTGTCATAAAGAAGATACAAAATTTTCATCATGTGTGGAGTGGGACTGCAAACAGATATGGTACAGGATTTCATATGACAAAATTGAAGCAGCTTGGACCTAAAGAGGGCAAGGGATGTTATACCACCCATCATCTATAAGCAGAGCAGTATTCTAAGACTTCAGGACAGTAATTGTGCTGAACAACTGAATGCTTTCACTTTGCTGCATAGCTTTTATCCAGGGACATACGTTTTCCTTGTCATTTGGCAACTTTGTGTCATCAACTTACCCACTATATAAATTAATTGCTATGCCATTCTGAGGTATATTTATATGAATAAAGAAAACTCTTGAATTTATTGAATGTCTGAAAGCACAGGCACACAAAGTGAAATAGATGTTCAGCTGAGGAACAAAAAAAAAAAAATCACACGTAAATTAAGCATATAATTTTTTCACACAACTACCTGCACAGTCCCCCTGTGTATCTCCCTAATATTACTTTACTAAACCAAACCATATAAAGATAAATAACTAGGAAATTACTTGTCCTTATTTTGCTCTAATTTCAACAAACTGGACAGCTGGCATGCAGAGAAAGAAAAAAAACTTGTGAAGTTGTATAAGCTGTGGTAAAATTCACAGGCTGGCTGACCAGTTATCCATTACCCTTTCTTTGGGAGAAGGACTCTGGCAAACTGCATTTCATGCTAAGATGAAAGAACAGCCATGCTTTGCACTGTTGTTATAGCTTACGTGTGACAAGTTAGTTTACTTCTGCTAGTGTACGAGGGTGTGTTGCCATGTACTAAATCAAAGTGCTTTGCTTAGAAAAGGCAATTTTAAGCTGTGACTGGGTACCAGTAACCCATACAGGAGCCTGCTAGCTCTCCATCTAAGCTGCCATGTTCATCAGGAGCCCTGGGCATGTGTCTTCCCATTGCCATGGCTCATTACAGATGCCTTTGCTGGACATTTCTGGCTGCTGAAGGGCAAGGGAGTGGTTAACCTGGGGTCTGTAAGACCTAAAGTTAACCACAGTAGTTCCTAAGGGCTCCAAGTTCAGTTATGGCAGATGAAGACCATAGGGAAACCACTGAAGAACTGGGCAGCGATGACTAAGCTTGCCTTCCTGTGCTTTGATTGTTCCTTGCTATCTGCTTGGAGACCAAAGGTGGATTTTTAGCAGAGCCGTTTCTCCCCGTACTTTTGATTAAGGAAGGTACTCTGGACATTGTCCCTGAAATAGTTCACTGATAAGGCTAATACAGGCATAGGACTTCAGGGCTTTTAAAAAGATTTTTTTAAAGTCTAGCTCACAGGAGCGTGAAAACACAGCTTCAGTACAAAGAAAACCAGAATGACAGGTTGGGAGAGAATGTTTCGGTCAGTGCATGAAGACTGTTCCCCTCTTGCTCACTGAAGTTCACTTGATTTTAAAATGGAGCAATATGTGATAGCTGTTACAAATGCTTCCTAAACGGAGGTTTAAGAGAAACAAGAAGTGGAGTGAAGGGTTCTCCCCCTTTCAGGGAAATCAAAAGCAGCTAAATTGCACAGCATCCGGGATTTGGCTTGACTTTCTTTTTGTTTTGCTTTTAATATGAAAAAGAGTTCAGGAAATATGGCCTTGTGTGAACCAACAAAGCACATAAAGAATAACACCAGGGTTTTTTGTAAGTATAGTTCATCCCATTGTTATCATTTGCTCTAAACCCTTCAGGGTATTTTGTTCTTCATGTCTCACTTTCCAGCTCAGAGAGGCTGTATTTTTCTTTCTCTGAGGAGTACAATGACTTTCTAATTATCTGAGAGACAGATGAAAATTATTGTAACTGGCCAGGTATACAATTTCATGCCCTAAAATGTTACTTTAAAAAAATTTTAGACTTAATTTTTAAGAAACCTGGATAGGCATTAGGAATACCTCTATAACTCTGTTCATCTTCTATGATGTAATGTGAATATGGTTTTGTAGGCACAGGTACACTTTAAACAAAGATATGATAAGAATGTTCAGAAAAATCATACTTTGCTTTTCCATTAGATACATGTTAGAATTACAATCCCAGCTATTGGAAGAATGGAAGCTTTAAAATATCCAGTGTGTGTGCAAAGCAAGGCAAACAACTTCCTGTTTTGATTATTTTTTTTAATATTATAAACAGTCTTAGTCACAACACTTAGAATTACTTGTAGAACATCTTAGAGAATCTCAGTTTCCTATGTTACGAAACTTCACATTCAGACGGAATTTTCCCTTTCACAGAATCTATCTAGAAAAGCAGATGCTTCATTGGAGCATCCCTGTACCTTGCCATGTGATAATGAAAGTGATGGGTTTGGTCTCGCATCACAAAAAGAGACAAAGAACAATAATGATTACGGTCAAATAAGCAGATTGATATCTTTTTAAGCAAGTCGGTGTAATTCTTAAGTATATGTCAGTAACACCAAGACAATATCTTCATAAATGCCCACACAGACAAATAATAGTGTTTTCACACATGCTCTATAGGTTTTGAGTGTAATTTATAGGAGTGAAAAATGCAACTGAGCTGGACACATAAAACACATTTTAAAACAAACCACTCGGAAAACTCCTTGTCGTGGTTTAGCCCCAGTCAGCAACTAGGCACCATGCAGCTACTCGCTCACCCTCCCCCCTCCCAGAGGGATGGGGGAGAGAAATCTGAAGAGCACGAGTAAGAAAATTCGTGGGCTGAGATAAGAACAGCTTAATAATGGAAATAGAATAGAATAACAATAATAATAATAATAATAAAAATTGTAATGAAAAGGAAAATAACAAGAAGGAGAGAGAGAGAGGAACAAAACCCAGGGGAAAACAAAAAAAAAAAGTGATGCAACTACTCACTGCCCACCGCCTGATGCCCAGCCACTCCCCGAGCAGCAATCGCTGCCCCCCAGCCAACTCCTCCCAGTTTCTATACTGAGCATGATATCATATGGTATGGAATAGCCCTTTGGCCAGTTTGGATCAACTATCCTGGCTGTGCCCCCTCCCAGCTTCTTGTGCACCCAGCAGAGCATGGGAAGCTGAAAAGTCCTTGACCAGTGTAAGCACTGCTTAGCAACAACCAAAACATCAGTGTGTTATCAACATTATTCTCATACTAAATCCAAACCACAGCACTATACCAGCTACTAGGAAGAAAATTAACTCTATCCCAGCCAGAAACAGGACAGTATCCACCCCTTATTCTATACCATCTACATCATGCCCAGGTTCTACCCTTTCTAATACATTCCAACTAACCACCACCACTTTCCCCATCTTTTGATATATACACACAGATATCATTCCCTTGGTCTATGGGCCATCCCTCTAAAATGTCTGTTGAGTTAATTTAGTCCATGACCTTGGGCTCCATCTGTCATAACAGTCTTTCAGAGCAGGAGAGATGGTGTGTGGTGTTGGATTGTTGTATGCTGAAGACAGTTCTGGTTCTATCACTGCTGCACTTTGCTTGGTTTTATCAAAGTTCATTCTTCATTGATCTGGGTGATTCTTACTGTAATACTGTTGATACAGTATATAACAACCATAACAGTAATGACAGACAGTATTGTATAGTAATTAACATCATACCATTTAGTTTATTGGCTATTTTCACCCAAAATCAAATCCCTTTGAAGTACACATCAGACTTCCCCATCCTTTTGCGTTACCCACCAAGTGCACCCAGCTCCTTGAGCAAAAGGCTTTTCGAATGGCTTTTCCTTTGCCCGAGGCAGGGACACCAGCACACCCCTCTAAATTTCACATAGAAAAACAAACCAAGATAGCATTTAAGTGTTACTACTGTCAAAATGTTAGCTCTGTGAAAATGGGTATATGTGGTAAGGTTGTCCACTTCTATTTTACTTTTTTTTTTTTTAAATATTTTTAGCCTGCAGAACCCTAGTCTTCCTCTCTTTCTCATAGTCATGAGAGAGAGATTATGAGCTGTTTAAGAGCCCAGCCAAAGGTTGCCCTCTCTATAACTGGTGTAAAATAGAGTACCTTGGGCAATTAGCTTTCCTCAGTGGAAGTAGCCTTTGTTTCTAGACAGCCTCATGCTTCGAGTGGCTAATTTCCTCTGGAATATCAATTTCCTGTGAACAGGAATGAAACATATGTTGAAGGAAATAAAAGAAATGAAGCTTTTAGGATGAATCATCCACTACATACTGATGGCAAGTTTAAATCTTTATGTCCAGATATAACTGTCTAGCTCACTTGTTTCATAGTTGTAACAGTATGCAACAACCTTTTTTTTTTTTTTCCACTCAAAGAATTTTTAATTATGTAAGATTAAAGTTGGCAAGGAAATTTTCAAAGCAAAATGACAATTCTTGAAAACAGAAACTCTTCAAAAGAAAAGACCTCAAAATCTTGTGCCAGAAAAAATGTCCCTTGACTCCTAGGTATTCTTGTCCAAATCAGGATGAGAAAGTAGCAACACACTATAATGTGATTCTAATGCTCAGGGTACTTTCAGATCATGAGACTAAAACTGGTGGTCCAAGCAAAAGACAAGACTATAGACTACTATGAAGTATGTTTGGATCAATAACTCCTGTTAAAGGGTTTCCATTTTGCATAGAAGAATGACAGGTTAATTCAGCTAGACAGGGGAATTAGACTAGTCCTCTCTTTAATGCATGCAGACTGTGAGAAACTGGGGCTCCTCCAAGAATTTTTTCTGTAGCGTACATTAGAAAAAAATTGACAAAATTACATAAATCCTCCTCTGATCAAGAGCAATAAACCAGCTCTTTCATCATTTCCTCATAAGTATCCTAACCACAGAGCATTAGCATCAGGTTCCTTCACTTTTATTAGAGGGATCACTTTTAAACACACTGTACACTGTAAACACTTCATCAAATTGCTTGGACTAAACAACCTAGTAATCTGGGCCAAAAAAAAAAGTATTTAAAAGAGAGTTTAAAAATTTTGTTAATATAAAACCTAAAACCTCCAAAATAAAACTGGCTGTAAAATGCTCACAACTAAAAAAAAAAAAAAAAAAAAAAAAAAGAGAGAGAGACTATATTTCTACTCATGTCCTAAGATAAACATAGCACAAAATCAAAGCACGATGAAAACAAAAGGATGAACATTTAGATTATATAAGTTTGTATGTGAATTGCCTAAAAAGTTTAAATATACTAAAGAAAAGCCTATGTTCTCCATGAAAAGTTCTTGAGATGTTTTACTGAAATATTTTCCCAATTCCAGATACCCAACAGGAAAAAAGAGAAAGTATCAGCAGAGAATTAGCTGGCAATTGCAGTAATGGAACTAATATTGAAAACAATTCAACAGGATCATTCCTATCTTCTCACACTCTGTTTTCTTCAACAACAGAAAAGTTCAAGATTTCTGTTTCTCTACTCATTTTGTACCAATCAAATGTAATACAACTTACATGATTGTTTCCTAACTTCAGTAGTTTATATTTCAAATAAGGTTTATGCTGCAGGTAAACAAAGAAAGTGAGCACCAGAAAGAAAAACAGAATAACTTTCTGAACTAGTTTTATAGTTGAAATTTATAGAGAATTATAAAACTCTCTGGAATGATAATCCTGAAAATGGGTGGAAGAAGGACTGTAAGAAAAGACAAGGTTCAAGAGTACAAACTAGATTGAGAATCAGAAGGTGTTTATTGAAATCCATGTCTAGAAAACATCTTCCTATGAAACTGTGACACTTGATGTAAAATCCACCAAATGGACATGAATTATTCCCATGCAGCATGTAAGGATTAAGAGCAATACTCAGAGATGCTGCATTTTGAAATGCCCCTAGAAAGATGAAAACTTTGCAGGACAATAAGAATATAAACACAGAAAGTATCCAGAGAGCTGAAGTATCTTATCCAGATTAGTCATCTGAATAACTTCCATAAATGCCTTAGACAATGCTGCCCCCCTACAAACCTGTAGATATGCAGTCTCAGTTGTACTGATGTGCAAAATGCTCTTCGATAGCTCAGCTATCAATATCAATGCATTTTCTCCCCAGACCCCAGCTATGGTACCTCATTTCTAGAAGAGAGGATTATTGTATTAATCCAGACCTGATTTCTTTGGAGTAAATGTGAATACCACAACCCATGTGCCTGCCCAGAGCTCAATAAAAGGCCCAGGCACAACCCAGCAGTGGGAGCAGCTTGCAAGAATGGACCCTGCCTTCTCTTGCAAGTCATTCTCCTCTCATCATTTTAAGTAATGAATAAATGAAGTACAGAAAAATAAAAAAAATTCCAAATCCTACTACTAATTAGCACAAATATAAAAGGAAACAAAAATTTGCTGACTGTGCATTTCTAAATTCAATCAAGGCTGAGAAAAATCATTACTTCAAGAAGCAGACTTTAAGTACATTTATGCATGAACTGTTTCTTTTTGGAAAGGTCAATTAAATGTCAAAAGTGTAACTAAAAAATGAGAAATTATTTAACATTCAGCAGTTACAGCTTGCCTGTTGGTATACATTACATCTAATTATGTACTTCACAATCATTTCAGAAAAGACATTCATAAAACATTTACAAAATATGTTCAGCACATTAGTCATGACCAGATTTCAAAAAATACTTTCAGAAATACAATGAATTGGAAATTGACTCTACCTACTTAAAGTGCTTGGATTTAAAGGAATAAAGTGTCAACAGACAAAATATCTGCAAAATCCCTGGAATATCCATTGTACCTTATAAGATAGTACCATGAATGAATAAAAAGGCCACCACATACTTACGAGATTTTTTTCATCCTTGATTAGCTATATCTGCTATTAAAGGATTTACAAAATAGCAAATGTATTCCTGTGAAATCTGCTTTATAAAAAGAAAAATGCATATTTTGAAAATTGTGATGCAGCTTCTGGCAAGCTGGCAGTAAATGCTACAGAGGAAATCACAGACCACCAGATGTTTGCTGTACAGTAGTCAATAATAGTGTCAGTATTCAAAAAAAAGTCTGTCCCATGTTTTCCTACTTGTAAATAGATGAATCATAGACAAAAAGATAATTTTATATTTTATAAATCATCCTTTTCAAAGTTACACTCTCTACAGCACATATTACTAAGGCCTAGGTTCTCATATCCTCATTCTCACTGGATAACTTCTTTTTGGTCAGTCATGCAGCAGGGTGACGTTAAAACAAGAGAAAGCATATTGAAAGCTTGCCCCAAAGGAATTAAATCAGTGCAACAGCAAGACAGCTTTCAAATGGGCTAGCAGGGAACCAATAAGAAAGTAGATACTTATCAGTCAGCAAGATAAGTCACACCTGCATTCATTTTACTAGTTGTAATTTGGTATTCCTGGGTTTTTCAGAAGACTGATGTTTCCTTTCTAGCCCTTGCAAAAATAATTTGTTCACCTTTTCAGTTTTGTGCTTCTGGAAGTAATCTGGCCTTACCCTAGAGAAAAATCTCTATTATTTTATAGAAATCTACAGGCAACAAAATGCCTTTTAGCTTGTCAACTCCTTCAAGATGGCCAAGAGTACAGTTGTCCCCCAGCAAGCTCTAAATTCCCCAGGATTGTGATCAGCAGCTCTGTGAATTCAACTAACCATTGCAGAAGGGTCATCCACAGGCCCTCTGGACTTGCTGGAGCAACTGTTCTTAATTCCCTGGAGTACATTATTAATTACAATGGAGGATGACTGACCATCCCACCACCAATTTTAGTTGCTGTACACATGTGAAGTCTTTGATTTCTCACATTTCATTGTTCCACCATCCCTTCTACTTCTTCATTTACATCAGATCTATTTCACTGCACTTTTTAATTCCTCTCTCTCTCTCTTCATTCTCTAGTCCTTCATGCCTCCACAATCTGTTTCCATGGCCCTTTTCATACAAAAACTATTTCTTTGTGACTTCATCCCTCACAAAAATATATACATCAATATGCAAAAAGACAAAACTTGATTGATCTGTGTATGCTTTTACTCTTCTTCCTCACTTGTTTTCATCTTAGAACGATTATTACATTGTTTTTATATCATCACTCTGGGTGATGATATAAAAGTGCAGAACCATGCTATTTTCACAGAGGTATTGAAGACTGTGCAGTTCTCTGTGGGCACTATAATAGCAACAAAGATGTTCCCGTTGGTGTGACACCCTTACACCTGAGACAAGATGTTTCCTGGGAATTTAGCACTAGCTGTGTAATCCTTCTATGCAAAAGCATCCCCTTGCTCAGTTGATATTAGAGCAACAGAGCAGTGCAAAGCAGTCAAAGCCTGAACCAAGAATCAATAATACCTGGGGAAGTGCTCCTCAGTGAAGGAAGTGAGAATAGTGCCTCGATGATGAATTCACAATTTTAATTATGCATACAGTTGAGGTCTGTATTCTTCCATATCTTCATTCTTCCATATCTACAGTCTTGATCATCAGTAGTGAAGTGAATTATTTTGTTAGCCTGCACCCCAGTCAAATCTATGTGCATAAGTCACGCATGCAGGTTTGGTAGTCCTGGGTGCCTGTAGCTTTGTGTTTCCAAAATATCACTAACATTTTTCTATCTTACCGACCATAGCCTCAAAGGAAGCTATTTAGGGTTTACTCTCAGTGAAACCCTTAATATTTTGGGGGGGGGGGGGGTCATAAAGGATGGCTTGCTATGAAACTTCGGTATGAATTTTAAAGGTTTAAAGTTGAGAAATCATGGAAATAATTATTCTAGTAGAGCACATTAGTGAATAAGTATGCCCACAACTGGCTGATAACTTGCATATGAGCTAGTGAAATTGAAACTATATTGATTGCATTTTAATTGAGACAAAAGAGAAGGCCTTTGAAGAATGCAGTCTAGTATCTTTATACTGATGGATTTACTGGCGCACTTAAATGTAAGAGCAATTAACTGTTAGGTTAAACGTATCGAGTTTGAAGCTGTTTGGTAGCCAAGGAGAAAATTTTGCATTCATTTCACCAAGTAGAAATAAATTTCCAAGGTACCCAAGAGCTTCCCATACCAGCAAGCAGGCAAGAGGGGTACAGAAGCCATCCATTAGCTTTTTCCACTTGCACTTTTCCAGTGACCAACTATGTTAGCTTGACAGCAACTTTGCCATATTTTGACCTTCAGAATGGTACCACATATACCAAAATCAGATCAACTGACTTTCGCCATAAAATAAAAACTCAGCTGAAGAATAAGCCAAGCAAGAGTCTCTCTAAAGACTTTCCATTGCTGAGCCTCTTACAAGTGAATCCTGGTCATTGCATTTTCCTTCACAGCATGACCTAGGTTCTACTCTGATACGTTACTAGGTCAGTGCTTAAAGCTCTTTTCTTCAGATACTACCTGTAATGAAGATGGAATTTATAGATGAGGTATTTAATGTCAAAACAGCACCAACGAGACACCATTGGCATAACTTGCAAACTGCAAGTATGCATTGGGTTTGTCAAAGCATTAAGATTTCTAACCTTTTGAGACGTACTGCATCAGAGCAGTGGTATGTGAAGCAGACAAACTCTGTCTTCCAAATCATCACATTCACAGGATTCCACACACACCTGTTAGCTACACAGGAGTAAAAGTTATCCTAACTTTAAAAGCCTTAATTAAAGCTTTTCTAAAGCCTCTCAAACTTTCACTGAAGTTTTCAGATACACTGTGACATCAGGCTTCCCAGATATAAAGGCCAACTTCCTATATATTCTATATTTTTGCATACAGTAAACATTTAGAGTTTGAAACCCAGAAAACAAGTGTTTCCTTGTGTCTCTCCTTACTTAGCTGTAAGAGAAGATATAATTATTTGAATGCAAAGTGGACTCTTACTATGGAAATGTGAAAGGAATAGAAGGGAGACAAAGACAAGACGTAATTGGGTGTCTTGCTGTAGAAAAGAGCCCAAAAAATGAATGATGAAAACAGTTTTCAAAGATGGGCACAACCTGAAAGCATTTGTCCAAATTCCTTGAAGAAAATGGCTCAGTGCTGGCATATTTTATCTGTATGAAGAAGAAACTTTACATGCCAAGATAAGGCTGTTATCAAAATAGATAGTTAATATGACTCTAAGAGTGGACAGACACTAGCAAAAAGTAAAAGCAAAAAAGCCATTTATATGATGTAGAAAAACATTCATGTACTTCAAGAGAATGAAAACAGGTATTTTCAAAAAATCACCGGTGCCTGCTATTGTCTACTACAGGTTTCATTAAATGGAATTATTTGTATGAATACTGATTATTCCTAAGGACAGTAATTTCTAAAATAAAAGTTATTTCTATGTCCCTAATCAAGACTTCTCCTCAGTGCAAAAGAAAGGAAACATCTGATGACTCTTAGAAGGCAGAACATCTCAACAAACAAAACAGTCAGCAATTAAAAGGTTGACAAAGGAAGAGAAGAAACATCATCAGAAATTGCACATCCCTCATCAAGGAATTTCTTTAGAATTACACAATATAAAAATAAAAAATCTCAGGTGTAAATACAGCTGTACAGCTAGACAAAGAACACTTATTTGACAGTTCACTGACATAGGTGAAGGGACACTAAAAATTCCATGAAATTTACTGAGATACTGGTTCTTATTTTAGTGTGAGGTATATCTTAAAATAACCTGCAATAAAATGTACTTTTTAAGTGCATTTGGTGTTCTACTGTTTTCCTCAGTATATCATCATACATCCATCAATCAGCAAGTGCACACTCTGGAATGTCAGTATGGCTTTTAACTTTCTTCTGATATAAACCCACCTTTTTATCTGTGTTTTGAAACATCTATACCAAGTCCATTTTTTCCTTCTTCCTAAGGCAATCTCAAGATCCAATGAACCTGAGATACTTTCTGTTCCTTAGACTGATAAAATACAGTGTTTCTCCACATGAATACAGAGCATTTTTTGCCTTTAGGAAATTCACTGCTATCCTTAATGATGGAAATAGTCGTAAGAAGAAATACCTTATTAAGGAAAAGTAATGAATTTCAGGCGTAAGCAATAGGTTTACTATTTCATTTCTTCAGCTGTTGACTCCAAGATGCTCTGTGTGGAAACAGCTGGGAGCTGTTCCTTCCGTGGTCTGACAATGGTGCAAGATTGCAATAATAATTGTTATATTAGTTTGGCATCTACAGTTAGTCCTCATGATCAAAGACAATATTATCTAGTCACTAGTTTTGGAAAATGTTACCGTAACTGAAAACACTATACACAGAAGTTTACTTTTGCACATTTTGGGTACACAATGCTCTTTATCTAAGAAACTTCACAGTTTTAGGTGGCTATAGTGGCTTGCCAGCTAATGATCATAATACAATCCAACCACTTTGCAACAATATTACAGGCATGGGTAAAGAGCTGGATGCAATATGTCTTCAGCTAACGCATGATTTGACAAATTTGTCTCTCGTCTTTTCAAAATATTCTTTCAAAAAACCTTATACCCTCACATGTATTTTTAATTCAACAATGATTTTTTTCCAGTATGGCTTGGGCTTAAGCAGTTAACTATTCTACGCATTCACCTTCCCTTACTTCGGGCTCCCAGCTACATGAGCAGTTACATTGCTTTGTCTCTGCTCCCTGACTGAGTGGATATCATTATATTTGTAAGGAGGACAGCTTAAAGCAACAGCTGGCTAGTACGCCTATATTATTTACAGCCTTCCGTTAAAGATTTTAACTTTTTCAAGCAAGCCTAAGGTGACACGAAATTATAGTTATGTTTCCAGTCAAAGAATTCAGAATAAGAAGAATGTCCAATTTGTGTGAGTATCTGCTATTTACTGTCATTATATCCATCTTCCTATTGTCACCATTTTCTGGTATTAGCATTACTATCCCCATTATAAATTTGCCACTATTTTGTAGGTAGTATTCTAATGTATTGATGCCACAGGCACATAGATAGTTAATATGCTGGAAATGTGAGGGATGATGACCAACCATGCAAGCTCCTAAGCCATATGAAAAGGCATAAGCTGTTTACAAGAGGCTAAGAGCTAGACAGAAGACTATACTTTGCAAATAAAGCAGGCAATTTCTGTTCTAGTCTTGATTCTGCTATGTGAGCTTGGACAATCACAGCTTCTATGTATATTGGTTTTCTTTCTGTGTCATGTTTTTTTTCTGTAGAAAACAGACAGGATTCCTTAATGATTTGCTGGATAAGCAACAAAATTCACTCAGATATAACAGCAGTGCCAAGCAAGGAATTCATCTGAGGTGTTTAGTGTGCTGGACTGTGTCTCCAAATGAGTCACACATGTCCCCAGCCCCTAGTATCAGCCATGAGGCAGGACTATTCTGTGCTATAATAATCAGTGATATAGCTACCTACCAACACCAACTTCCAGGGGCATCAGAAATCTGGATTCCAGAACCGGATCCCATATTCATTAAACAAGGCTCTGTTGCAGGTGATATTCTAGCCCCATGATATATTAAAGCAGCACAATTTCAGAAAAAAAAAAAAAAAAAGCTGCTAAATGTTGTCCTTTTTGCTACTGTTAGATTGTCTACTATTTGACTGACTTTTACTTCACCGTTTACAATTTCCAGTTGTTTATCAAATATATGTGGTGCACAAACTTTAACCTGTGGATTGCCTATAAATGGATGACTGTAACAACTTTGGTTTAAATAGGTTTTTTTCTCATGAATATTCAATCATCTGTTTTTTCGCATCACATTGTTTTCTTTCCCTGGCTGGGTGACATAATAATTTGAAATGGTTCTGCTTTCTTTCACATCCAACGCTATTTTACTCATAAAACTTGGATATGTGCCCAAAAACGCATTTTCTTGAATAAATTTCCCTGCATAAATATGTGTGCGTGGGGGCGGGGGGGAAGCTAATTAAAAAGCCCATATACGCAGTCAAGCCCAGATTGCATTGGGAAGGCAATGAAATTGCTCCCTTGCTGCACACTGTGAAGTGATCTAAAAATGGAAACTGCTGTGCTACTCAGTTAATGGAACAGGTTACAGTACGATTCAAGACCTTCTTCTCTCATTCAGAAATGACTGTGGACTGACTTTGAGAAAAGGATCTTTCTCCTGAAATGCACATACAGAAAGTGATTTACTTTGCGTTCTCCATTGCAAACATGTATGGATCCCACTTACATCTACCAAAACCTGAGATAACCACAATGGAAAACACTGGGAGATGGCTGGTTCAGAGCCCATCATGTTATATGCAAAGCCCAGAATGCTTTTCCCAATAGGTCACTTCACATCTATCTATATTAAATTTTGCCTACCATTTCATTGTTGCCTGGGTCTTGTAAGGTCCTTCTATGAGTCTATGCTGCCTGCCCCTGCCCCCTTTACTACCTTGAATGACACGGTATCATGTGCACACTTTGTCACTGTTTGTCTCTAACCAAGACGCTCATCTGTTTATCTTTCAGCCAACTACTAATCCATGCTACGATCTTTCCTCTTGCCCCACTGATGCCTTAAAAGCCCTTGGAGAGGGTTTGCCTTTTGGAAACTTCAGTACATTGTTTTAGCAGACTTGATCATCCCATCAATATGCTTGCTGCTGCCTTGAAAGGACTCCAAGAAGCCTTACAAAGGCACGACCTCTGCCACCAGAGCTGTGCCGAACTCCGCCACCCCGGAGTGTCAAACTTTGCCCTTCACCAGAGCTTCTGCTGATCTGCCCAGTACAGGAGTCAGAATGGCCAGCCTGCACTTCCTCACAGTGCTCCCACCAAAACACTTTTTTTTTCAGATGATAGAGTTGCCATTCTCCTCTCTCCGGATACCAGGGCTGTTCCAAAGGGTGTGTACTAGTGTCAATAAATCAGCTACTTCACCCTCAAGCTGTCTTTGAACTTGTATGTGAATATTACCCAATCCAGATGACTTTTTGGGGTTCCTTACATCTAGTTGTACCACAGCTTCTTCTGCAGTCAGTGTATTTTCAAAGAGATCCTATGCCGAGCCCTCTCCTGCTCTGTTAGAGCATTCCAGGGTGCAAACGTCCTCAGTTTCTTCCACAATGAACATCAATGCACAAAATTCATGTCGCTTCCCTGCAATGGCTTTATCCTCTCTGAGTGCTCCTTTTATAATATGGCTGTCATGGTACAGCCCTCTGGTAAGCTTCTTTTCCAAATATGCTGGAAAAACTATTTTGTTCTAGTTTTGTTCCTTTAGCTAGTTTTTTCTCACTCCTCTTTTGGCTTGCTGAATAATATTTTATATTTAAGCTGCCAGAGTTTATGATATTTACTTTTTCCTATTTATCTTATTTATATTCATATTTATTTTATTTCTATTTATCCTGTTTTCATGGTTGTCAGGCACAACCATTTACTGTGTCCTTGCCAGTCATCATAATGATAATAAATGTAAGGGTCTGTGATAAACCATATTATACGAAATCATCTTCCTGACCAGTCCTGTAGAATAAGAATTGCATCCTCTTTCTAGTTATTGTCGTCATCTCAGATAATCACTATAAGGAGCACCCCTAAGCTTTTTCTTTGTTTCTGCCCACAGAAATATTTTCATATCTCTGTCTAGTCTTTCCTCCTATTCAGTCATGGGAGAAGAACTTGCCACCCTGCAGATTCTTTTAGGTAGCCTCACAGAGGGGAGGAGGAGCTAAGAAAGCTGGGTCTGCAGTTTTTCTACATAATTTCTATGAATCAGAAGTTATATATACATAGAAGGAAGAATTTAAGAATATTTACTTACAATACTTGGAAGACCCTGATACTACTTATCTTTTTGCTGGTGAAGTCTGCAGAGATGAGGATGGCATTTCTTTGGAGCTGCCATAGTCTTTACGCTGATACATTTGTAGAGCCCAAAGTGATTCCTGATCATTCTTTTGGGAAGCTACAGTAGAACCAATAGAGAAGCAATAAAAATACAGTAAGGAAAGACACAACCTCAAACCTAGTCAGTCACAGAGGAATACTTGCATGCAACAACTTTCAAAATAGAAGTCATCAGATTTGGCAAGAAGGTCAACAAAGAATAGTTAAATGTGGTCTATTCTACTAGGCTTTATTCAAAAATATAATCTTTTGTTACATTAGTATTTCCACTGGACTGGCCCAAAGAGCTTCAGATATCACCTGCACATTTACAACAAGATGAGCATGCACATCCTGGATCCTTGCATTTGCTCCAGGAATATATACAGTACTTACAAATAAAGCTGTGATACATAATCAGGATGGAAATTTGTTTGTGACTGGTGGTTCATGCATGCTTGGCATGCAGCAAAAGTGCTTCAAATATCTTATAAATGCAATTCATGCTTTGATAGTTGAGGGTTTTTCTGCAAATTATTTTTAGCACTATAAGGAAAATTATTATTACCTTAATTGTCATAGAAAATAATGATTTTGGAGTAGAAATATAAATAGTTACATTTCAAAGAAACTTCCATGGAATATAAAGTCCTGAATGAGTCTTGACAATAATCCTCTGATTTTGCTAGGTTTATTTTCTTCTACTGTAATTAAGATCATATCTAATAGCATAATTATGTGTCACAAATAGCCTAGCCACCTCTTTAAATAATGAAGCGGCTTTAATAATATTTCTATAAGAAATAAAACCAACTGCTACTGACTTACTTTTAGAGAGTTCATGTTTTCAAGATGTGATGTGAATTTGTGTTGAGCATTATTTTGAAATGACTTCCAGATTTTTAAGGAAGCAACCTATTCATACATTTTCATCCATCTTATAGAATTTTAATAAGTACATAGCTTATTCACTGATTGTTGGACTTGTCTTTAGTGGTTCCAGATGAAATAAATATCCACCATCATTAATTAGGTTTAATTAGAGTTTTCAAAGTAACCAGTTACTGTTGTTCTGTGCTATTATGTTGACCCAAAGGATACACTTCTACACCCTACTTTGTTTTTCTTGATATACAAATATGCTTCAGTATTTCTGTTGTAACCTAGAATCATGACATCTATTTTATAATTATGTCTCCCCAAAAGATATTGACCTTTGATGACCTTATCAAGGATATCTATCTAACTAAATTCTAGAGAAAGACCTGACTGCTCTGAAAAAGGACAGTCATTTCAAAGCAGGAAAACCCACTGGCCGGTTACATATTTCTCTTAATTAAGTACATAAAGGTGAACTTGGTCTTGCCATTTCCTAATGGAGAGCTCTGTGGAATGCAAAGCTAAGCTCCAGGAAAGGAAAGAGTTAAGCAATATTAAATTGTGTTTATTTAGCCTGACCTTTCTCAAAGCTAGCTATAGATTCGGACAGACTTTGGCAGCATGCTTTCTCTTCTCTGTAGTCTATGAAATTTCCTCTATTCCTAAACCTTTGAGCAGCTTTGTCAACATCTTCCCTTTCCTCCAGTGAACTCTTCAGTCTTGAAAACACTGCAGTAAAGCTCTCCAATGAGTCTTACCCACCCAAATCCAGGTCACTTATGCTCTGTGGCAAGAAGCCATACTGGCGTAGATGGCCATGTATAGATACCTGATTCCTACCAGCATAAGCTAGCAGAAGCATGCCAATTGCTTTAACTAGGTTGCCAAAGTTTTGGTATATTCAGGATTCACTGATTTTGGCAGCAGTGCAACTCTCAGCGAAGTCAAGCCATTTATGTAGAGTATTAAGAGAGGGTACAAAGCCAAAATGTGTCTACCAGAAGTATGAAAACCTTTTTTTCTCATGCTTTAAAAATAAGCAATGGAAAACAAGTATATTTCCCCATACAAAGAAAACATTTTCTTGTATGAAAAAGAGCAAAAAGCACTAGCTTCTTTCCATATGACTGTTTCTAGAAATGTTCCAGGGATACATCTGAGGCATATTTGGAAATGCACTAGCTATATGTTTATGTAGTCACTCCATGAAGGGTTCAATATTCTGTCAGGTTTAACATTGTGTGTAATAGCAACTGGCATGATGTCACCACTGTATTGGTTAAAACATTACCGAAAAGAAAGGGCTGTTCTTATTCATTGGCAAATGTGTTCTTTAATGATAATGCTTTTTATCTCCCAGTTTTATAGAGTATCTTGTGATTTTGTGGTAACTATGGCAACTATTCATTTTTGTTCTGAATAAAAGTGTGTTGTAAATCCATGCAACTTGCTGGCATATAAATTAATGCTGCCTGCTGGAACTAGTATGCCAGAGTTCACTTAGCTTTAAACTGATATGTTCAATGTTGATGAAGAAAGTGCCCGTCTGCTGAGGAAAAAAAAGGTTTGTCCTGAGTAGGTAGAAAAGGTCATTCAGTTCAGTGCACAAAACACAGGTGATGATGACTACCGAGCAAGGATTGAGTCAGTCAGGCTGAGCAAAGAAAATATTGGAATTACCTTTTAAAAAGCGATGGCATCAATACCAGCCAAGAGGAAAGAAAGAGAAAATAGAAGAAGGATGAGAGGTGAAATTACAGCTGAAACTTACCTGCCTCCTAGATAGAGCAGCCTAACTCCTAGGTGCGAGAACACGTTGGTGTAGGCTGCAGGGTGCAGAATCACTGACACAGCACCCCAGAGCTCCTCGCTGCTGACTGCCCTGCTGCCATTCTCCAGGCCAGTGTAACCTTGTCCCTTACAAAACACCTGCTAGTACCTAATTCCTCCTAAAATAAATTTTTTATTACTACATTCTCAGGACCACATAATTCAATGGATTAAAGCATCTCACCAACAAATTTTTCCCTTCCTAACTCACTCCCATCTGTTTCTCCTCTTTTGCTTCCTTAGAAAAGCAGGGGATTTTCATTCAAGTCAGTTAATGCTAAAAGGTACAATTATACTTCTGTCTGTATTGTGGCAGCTGCCTGCATTTCCAGTGTACCTGAAATTTCCAATACATCCCCTGTTACTTGGGCCCTGTTCTGGTCTTTCACCAGTATAACACAGAATCATAGAACAATTCAGGTTGGAAGGGATTTCAGGAGGTCCTCTAGACCAATCTGCCATTCAGAGTCAAAATTGATTTCAGACCAGCTTGCTCAATACGATTTCAGCAGAGTTCTTCCTGAGATGTCTGGGTATAGATGAAAGAAGAAACAGCCTGCAGCAAAAGTAATAATTTGATAATTTGATGAAGGGCATTGCAAACAAAGGTTAACATAATAGTCATATTTCTTTTTAATCCAAACAGTAGCTTATCTTGAAATATTATCTCCAGAATTACTTCCAGAATTCCCTATCCAACGTCAGTACCAAGCTTCATGGCATTACTTCTCCAGATAAAGTTCGGTGTGTGTATAAATTTTATGTGAATTGAAACCAGGAAGATTTATGCCCTTTGATCTTTGCAAGCCATTATTACACCATTATCTTCCCAAGCATTAATTAATAATAAATGATTCATTCATCATGAAGCTAAGCTAAGCATATTTTTTTGCATCCTCCCAGCTCTAGGATTCCAATTCTATTAAAAAAGCTTAGCAATAGCACATCTTCGTTTCCAGATGCTGAAGTCTCTTAACTAGAGAATTGATGCAGCAGCATGTTTTAGTATTATTACTTCTCAGATTAAGCTAAAACAAGTATCTGTGTTTGTTTGCTTTTTCTCATCTACGATATTACTTTACATTAGCTCTTTATTTTGGAAAAAACAAGCATTGATGTTTTAAGTAAATGATTTCAACACAGCTAGACAAAGCGTCAGATCTCACAAATACTAGCAGCAGTTTCCACTCTGCTACATTACCATGATGTCAGGTTGAGGCTCCAGAAGACTGAAATCATTTTCTGAACTTTAGATATATATAATTGTTCAGTGGAGATACATTTATGAATGCCAGTGAAAGGTAAATAACACACAAGTGAATTTTAGGAAGACCAGTGTTGGATTAAAGCCAGTTTTGACAGATCTGCCAATCTATGTATCATGCTGTCAGGAAGAGCTCTGATTTGAACAGGTTTTCTTTGAGTCAGAGATCACTGCTCCAGTGATTCTGTCTTAAATCTGACAAAGCTTAGTGGAAATAATATCAAATCAAAAGTAGCATCCCTTGCTCCAATTCACAGGAAAATGCCAAAGCAAGGAGAATTTTGCCCACCAAGTATCTAGGTGAAATAGGAGCTAAAAACTCTCCCCTACTTCCCTTCAGTGGGGCACAGCACCTGATAAAATGTAGTTTCCAGTCACGGAAATTCATCACAAGAGGAAAAAT